>NC_064850.1:32538442-32591865 GCF_024139225.1 Suncus etruscus | reverse complement strand
CTCTTCCTGGGGGCCACACTTCTTCAATGTCTCACTGTCTCAGGAACCTCTTGCCAGCCCTTTGTAAGTGCCTGAGACTCAGTGCCTCCTGCCCTGGGTCAGACCTACACTTCTCTGGTAGCTCTCTAGCCCTCTGGTGATCTCCCAGTTTCTTTCAAACTTGTTTCCCTGATGAAGTACATGACCATGGTGTCCCTTTTTGGCACTGCTTTGAGGAAGATCTAGAATCACAGGAAGCAGTTGGGAAGCCAGATGTACTGAGTGAGGGTCTTAAGTGGAATTCAATAGGTGGTGCTGTTCCCTTGACATCCTCAATTCTGTCACCTCTGACGTCATCATCACTTGGCTGGCTGGCTTTGCTTGTTTGCTGGTTCTGGGCCAGAGTTTTAGTACCAATATCCAGGTCACAAGGTAACTCCCTTCCTACCTTCCTTCTTTTCTTCCTTCTGTCCTCCCTTTCTCCCTCCCTCCCTCCCTTTCTCCCTCCCTCCCTCCCTCCTTCCTTCCTTCCTTCCCTCCTTCCTTCCTTCCTTCCTTCCTCCCTTCCTTCCTTCCTTCCTTCCTTCCTCCTTCCCTCCTTCCTTCCTTCCTTCCTTCCCTCCTTCCTTCCTTCCTTCCTTCCCTCCTTCCTTTCTTCCTTCCCTCCCTCCTTCCTTCCCTCCTTCCTTCCTTCCTCCTTCCTTCCTTCCTTCCTTCCTTCCTTCCTTCCTTCCTTCCTTCCTTCCTTCCTTCCTTCCTTCCTCCTTCCCTCCCTCCCTCCCTCCCTTCCTCCCACCCTCCCTCCCTCCTCCCTCCCTCCCTCCCTCCCTCCCTCCCTCCCTCCCTCCTCCTTCCTTCCTTCCTTCCTTCCTTCCTTCCTTCCTTCCTTCCTTCCTTCCTTCCTTCCTTCCTTCCTTCCTTCCTTCCTGTAAAATAAAAATGTATGGTTGTGAGATTACCGCAGGCACCATATTTTTAAACCATCTGAAGAAGCAGGTTAGTGTCTGAAGAAATAATAAGCCAAGCCAGTCAGGAAAGTCAAGGGGTCAGTGGCTTCTTGTGATTTCTTCCTTGTATGTCTCTTGAACACCAAGCTGAACCAGACTTTTCTTTATTATACCAATACCCATCCACCAGGAGGGGGAAGGTCAAGATTAAGACAAAAATACTTATCCAGTGGGCTTTTACATATCATAAGAAGAGGCTTAGGAAGGAGGAAGTTGGGAAATATCTTTGTCTTGGGTTAATAGCTGGGAATCATCCTACACTTTCCTCTCCCTCCCTTCCTTCCTCTAGAAAACCATTACTTACTAACCCCCATTCTCCCATCTCATACTGTATGCCAAGTGCTCTACAGGTTAGGAGTTACAGAAGGCAGATATGACGCTGTCCTCCTTGATAGACTGAGAGAGCTGGACAAGTCAACTGGCTTTATCAACTACACCATGCAGGGTGCCACCCCCAAAAGAAACTAATCAAGTGGGGTGTGTTCATTTTCTGTTGCTGCTGTAACAAACCGCCGCATTTGTAATGGCTTAAATCAACATTTATTATCTTATAACTAGAGGTTAAACGTTTAAAATCAAGGTGCAAGTAGGGCTCCCTTGCATGATTTTTCAGCTTCTAAACCTGATGGCTTCCTTTGGCTTGCAACTGCATCACTTCTTTCTCTGACCTATCTTCCTTTTCTTTAGGAGAAATTTGTGAGTATCCTATACGTCTCTGTATCATGCAGAATCATCTTATTGAAAGATCCTCAATCATATTTACAAAAACGTTTTGCTATGTTACGAAGCATTCAGAGGTCCTGGACTTGGGATGTGAATGTGGTTGAGGTCTGTTACCCTGTTGATAAGAGGGATAGGGAAGAAGCATAGGTACATTCACAAGTAGCTTTGCCTCTCAGACTTAGGGCCAGAAGATGGTGGTGATGAAACTGGAAGCTAAGAGGTCATTTAGGAGGATCAGGATTGGCTGTGGTTGATGAAATGGTTCTGTGGTTCTTGTGGTGACCCTTCTGAGGCTGGTGGTGGTGGGGATGGCAAGAAGGGCAAGGGATTGGACAGCAAGGAGGAGGGATAAATGAAGAGTCAGAAAAGGATGCAAGAAGTTGTGACAATCACTTTTCCAAAAGGCCAAGTAGGAAGTGAGTGGAAGGAAAGTTCAGTTAGACCACAGAGCTCTGGGCTGCCAACCCTTAAATCCTTCCAAGAATTCCAGAGGGCTTTGTGTTCATGAATATTCAGCTTTATACCAGCTTTATATAAAGAATCTGAAGTAAAAGGCTGATGTTCAGCATGGCATCCTGAAGGCAAAGCTGATTTTGAGGTTTCAGAAGAAAAGCAGCTTCTTGTCACTGGCTTTCTTTCTGGCCAGGTGTCATCAGAGTCGTTGGTGTTTTGAACAAAGAGTGACATTCCTGAGCTTTTATTTACCCTGTTTCCCAGGGTAAATTGAACAGTGCAGCTCTCATATGAGTGAGAGTGTTTGCCCTACTTAGGTCATTCAGTTTGTCATCTCCTAATACCTTATTTACTCAACAGCCAGACTGCATCATGCCACAGGCCCTATTAGGACCTAGAATAATAGAGGGAGGACAGAATTGAAGTGAAATAGCCGCTTGTTGCTGCACAAGGCTTTAGTAATTCGCCCAGCTCTGTGTGTATCACTCTCCCTAAATTCTCTCTGCCTTTGTATTAAAAATTTCCAGCTTGACATATTTATTTACAAGATACTGGAAACAAAAAAAGAGATGTTTTATTGGTAGAAAAGAGAAAAAAATTGTTTAACCAATATATCAGAGATTATGAGGAAGCCATCATATTTTCCATGAAGAGATATGCTTAGAATTTACCTTATTACATTATATTTTTCTTCATGAGGCCAAACTCATTGACAAACATCACCAATCATGTCTTCTTTCCTTCCCTTTTTTAATTAATTAATTTAATAAAGAAATTGCATCACATAGTTGTCATAGTTGTTCATATACATTTGTTTCCAGGTAAGGGAAAGCAAAGTTATTGAAAAAAATAGAAAAAAATAAAATGAAGGAGAAGGGCAAGAAAGAAAAGGAAGAAAGAAAGACAGATTAAGAGAAGAATTATTACCATTGATTCTTAGTCTCTTCCAAAATACTGGAGAAAAAAGAAAAATATAGTAGCAAGAATATTTGTGAAAATTATTGTATTTCCAATGAAATTATTAATACAATGGAACAAGGAGTTCTGGTTATAGTGTGCTATGCCAATTGGGTGTCTCTACTAAGATTTTGCATCAATATGGTGACCCTTTGTAGTGGGGGATCACCAGGTTGCTTAAGAAGGGGTGAAACAGACCAGGGCAGCAATGGAGCAGATCAAATCGTTAACTTAAACACTATTGTAATGATGTTACCTCCACAGCACCATTAAATTAAAAATGGAAGAAGATACCAGCATCCTAACATTCATGATCATATTTTTCACCTATTATAATTCCATAAGTCATTATAATCAATAATTTTAATCTATTTTCTATTTATAATGTTTTACACAAAGATATTAAACACCTTCATTTTAATAAGGTGATTGTAACTCAGTCATATTTAATTCTTTGATACTGTGGATCCAAAATATTTTTTTTTTTTTTTTTTTTTTTTTTTGGTTTTTGGGCCACACCCGGTGACGCTCAGGGGTTACTCCTGGCTATGCGCTCAGAGGTCACTCCTGGCTTGGGGGACCATATGGGACGCCGGGGGATCGAACCGCGGTCCGTCCTAGGCTAGCGCAGGCAAGGCAGGCACCTTACCTCCAGCGCCACCGCCCGGCCCCAAGATCCAAAATATTTTAATGTATGTTATTAAATTGGAGTTGTGTCCTGAAAGTAACGTTCCAAATGACTGGATATTCACCTCTGCTTTGCTCTGGGGATCATGTGCCCTTGGTGTTCACTCAAAGGAAATGGGTATTTCTCTCCTCTTTCTTCCCCTCCCAGTTGAACAGCATTGCAGTTTTTCAAACATGGGTTTTTTTGGGGGCATTTTGCATTTTGGTGCATTATACATTGCTTCAAGGAGGAAGCTAAGTAAAGAGATGAAGTAGACAGAACAAAGACATGGCTTTCAATTTTGGAATGTGGTTGAAAAATATAAGCACTTCCAACTCTGTTACACCCCCTCTCCTTTCTCTATAGCCTGAACTCTTGGCATTTTTTTTTAGGACCCAAATATTGCCCCTAGCAACTGGTCACATTCCCCCACTGCAAGCTGAGCGAACCATGTTTAATTCAGCCGTCTGAAAGCAGGCACGAGAAAGACATCTGTGCTTTGTGGCAGATCAGTTCTATGTCTTGTATTTATAAACAAACTCTCTCTTCCCCTCTCCCCACCCTCTCTCTCAGTGGCCGTTCCTGCTGCCGCGCCCCCGGTGTGCCAGCCCAAGGGCACCACTAACGGGCACTACCCAGCCCCGCGCCTGTCCATCTCCTCCCGAACCACGGTGGTAGCCAGAATGGAAGGTGCCTCCCAAGGGGGCCTGCAGACCGTCATGAAGTGGAAAACAGTGGTTGCCATCTTTGTGGTGGTGGTGGTCTACCTCGTCACAGGTGGTCTCGTCTTCCGGGCTTTGGAGCAGCCCTTTGAGAGCAGCCAGAAGAATACCATTGCTATGGAGAAGGCAGAATTCCTGCGAGATCATGTCTGCGTGAGTCCCCAGGAGCTGGAGACATTGATCCAGGTGAGATGGGGAAGGGGTGGTAGTTAACCTGGAGAAACCCTTGAGCAATAAGGACAGCGTCCCCTCTGCATCTTTCTGTCTCCTCAAGTTCTGCCTTGGGTTGTGATGGTCCTGAGGGTCGGGGAGACCCTGTCCTTGGACCTCAAAGGAGCAGGCAAGTAAAATGTGGGAGGATGAAGGAAGAGTGGCTGCACGGTTAATAATGGATGCAGAAGCAGGCTGTGTTCTGCATCACTTGTTTTTGGATATGGAAGCTACAGGTAAGCACACAAAAGGAATGTGGCTTTCAAAAGCAAGACCACTCAGGTTGTGGGTTAACTTTCTGCTTCTAAAGTTTGGGTGAGAGGCTGGGCAAAGAGGGTGTCTTGGAAACAAAGGATGGAAAGGATTTTGTTTTAGTTATTACTTTTGGGGGTGTGTGCTGGGAATTAAATCCAGGGCTCCTGCATGCAAGGCATGTAAGTTACCATCACACCACATTCTTGGCTCCTAATAAAAATAGGGTCAATTAAAATGGGGTTGAGAGAGGGACACGATGGGGAAGAAAGAAGCTGATGGGGGGACATAGGGAGCTGGATGGGTAAATTTATGGGGATAAAATAATGAGATCAGAAATAGTCATATCAGCGTTGCTGGTTTTTTTTTATGCTTGCTATGTTTCAGGAACTGTGCAAAGACCCTGTCATAATGTGGTATTTTAGCTTGATTTTTATCCATACCTGGTATGTTCAGCATTTACTCCTAGCCCTGTGTTCAGGACTTACACCTAACTTTGTGCTTGGGACACTATATATGGTGCCACGGATAGAGTCCAGGTTGACTACATGCAAAGCTACAGCCTTTCACACTGTTCTATCCCTCTGGCCCCACAATGTGAGCTATAAAAAGTCAAGGCAGTGGATATAGGCTTCAATTTAGAGAAGGGAGGCTAGGAGACCATGGTGGGAAAGGCTATGAGACTCTTAAGATGTTATGATGGGAATAAATGAAATGAGTAATTTGGGAAGATTGCTAAAGGTGAAGATAGAAGAGTCCTAGGAGAAGGGAAGGGGCAGGGAAAGGGGCTGGGAGTCCATTTGGAGGAAGATGAAGGAGGATGGTGTTTTTTGAAATTGAACTTTGATATCCTGTTCTAGATAACCTATACTATAAAGAGTTGGTTTTGGTAGATGGAAATGGCACTTATAGAAGCAAGGGAAGCTTGTACCCTTGTTCTGGAGACAGCCCATTAAATTCTTTGTTTTTCTTTTTTTTTAGTTTTTTGGGCCACACCCAGTGGTACTCAGAGGCTACTCCTGACACTATGCTTAGAAATCTCTCCTGGCAGGCTCGGTTGACCATATGGGATGCTGGGAATCAAACCTAAGTTTGTTCTGTGTTGACTGCGTGCAAGGCAAACACCCTATCTCTGTGCTATCTCTTTGGCCCCTAAATTCTTTTTTCTTTCTTTCATTTTTTGGGCCACACCTGTTTGATGCTCTGGGGTTACTCCTGGCTAAGTGCTCAGAAATTGCCCCTGGCTTGGGGGGGACCATATGGGACGCCTGGGATCGAACCGTGGTCCTTCCTTGGCTAGTGCTTGCAAGGCAGACACCTTACCTCTAGGGCCACCTCACCGGCCCAGGCCCCTAAATTCTTATGGTTACTCCAGTTCAAAAGCCTGAGAACTCACAAGACTGTGCAGGCTTTTCCCTCCCTCCCTCCCTCCCTCCCTCCCTCCTTCTTTTCTTTCCTCTCTGTCTCTGTCTCTCTCTGTCTCTCTCTTTCTCTGCAACCACACATATTGTGTATAGCAATTCTCAGGCAATTGCATTCTAGCTCCTTTACAGTAATTGTATTCTTTTAAATTGGTTTTGATAATGTGACTTGACTCAGAAATAAATAGACAGGCACATTTTATTTATTTATTTATATTTATTATTTATTTATTTATTGGTGCTTAGGATTAACTCCTGACTTTGCCTTCAGGGATCACTCCTGGTGTGGCTCAGGAACCATATGGGGTTTAGGGATCAAACTGGGGTTGGCTGTGTGCAATACAAGTGCACTGCTCACTGTCCTATCTCTGCCGTCTGGGTGCTCACATTTTAAATCTGGGACTAAATGGTTTCATACCTATAGTTTACAACTTTGATTATGATGTAAAACTCTCATATGAAATATTCAAGGGCAGTGTGTTTGGAGTACTCTCTCTTGGATCATCTTGTCTTTTATTTTTCTCCTTTCTTTAATCGAAAATGCTAGTGAATGTCTGGTAATGATGGTGTGTGCCAGATTTTAGGCTATAGAAAACCTCAGACAATGGAGAAAACCACTGTGATGTGGTTTTAAGTGAGAAAGGAATTACATTCACTGATGGGATATCTGGAGCAATTCTTATATTTAATTACAGTTCACATAAAAACCTAAAAGGTGACCAGAATTGATCTGAGCTTGCATTTTCCTTCCTTGGAGAGTCAGATAGAGATCTAATCTATTGTCTTTGTATTCCTGGGTAGCTCATTTGTGGCTTTGCAACAAATTACTGCCCAATAGAGAAATATATTTCAGCTGAAATAGCAAATCTAATCTATAATATTGGTGATTGGTATATGATAGCTAAACTTGTCCACATATTTGTTTATTAATTTATTATTTATTCACTGCTCCCTCCTTGATCTCCCTCGTTCCTGAGAGAACTTAGAGATCAGAGTCAAAAACAGGCTATTTGAACTGAACGGGTTCTAATCCTAGTACCCCTAAGTGTCACTGTGATATATTTCCTGTTTTCCCCTTCCTCCTTCCCATATTTCTTGTTTTTACCTCAAAGTTTTCTCTATCCAGTGAGGGATGTGTGTGCATGTATATGTGGGGATCTGTGCATGTTTATGTGGGTATGTATATTTTCCCTTAAGGTAGCTTTTATAACAATTTAAAAAAGCTATGCCTAAATGTGATCCCTGCAACAATATATATACCTTGCACCCATTATAACATTAAAGTTTTTAGCTATTAGCTATTCTCTAAATACCATATGTCATTAGACCAGTGAATAAATTTATGCTAAAGGAAACGGAGTCATTTACCTTGTTGGTGGAGCTGGGAATTAAGGTGAGGTGGGTAACTCTGCCGTGCCTCATTCATGACCTACAATCCTTTAATTAGGGTCTTGCTTTGTAATAAGTTCAACACTTTCTTATACATACATATACTTAATGTTGAATGCTTTTCAGAATTTCAGT
This sequence comes from Suncus etruscus, assembly GCF_024139225.1. Taxonomy (NCBI): domain Eukaryota; kingdom Metazoa; phylum Chordata; class Mammalia; order Eulipotyphla; family Soricidae; genus Suncus; species Suncus etruscus. The sequence goes on along the minus strand of NC_064850.1, from coordinate 32,583,950 downwards.
GGCCCAAACTTTGATGTTTCTTTCTTACTTCCTCAGGAGAAATACTTTTAGATTTCTTTTCCTTGTACCCCCTGTTTTTCTGTTCAAGACATGGGCTATTTTATGATACCCATCTATCATGATTTAAGAGTTTATACCTGGGCTTCTCTCATGAGGTGGCTCCAGCAGGTTTAAATGTCAGCTTACATCCATCAAGAGCAAAACCAGCATGTTTGCCCTTTAATTAATTGATTCCTTGGCAGAATAAAAAGGTTCATACTTAGAGGGTGGAGAAATGTTGTCTTCATTTATGTGTCTCTGAGCAAAAATTTAAATAGTGTTCATAAGAACACAGTATGTGGGGGGGGGGGCAGAACAATAGCACAGTGGGTAGGGCATTTACTTTGCAGGCACCAACCTGGGTTTGATTGCTGACATCTCATATGGTCCACCAAGCCTGCCAGGAGTGAATTTTGAGCACAGAGCCTAGAGAAACCCCTGAGCACTGTTAGGTGGGCCCCACAAAAAACCAAACCAAAAAACCCCAAAACATTAAAAAAAGAACTCTGTATGGGACCAGAGAGATACCAAGGTGCTGTGTCTTTCTTGTCTCCCTGTGACAGTTTGATTCCCTTTTGAGGGCTTTTGTAGGCCACCTCATCCTTTTCTCAAGCTTTGTGAGGACGTGCAGTATCATCTTTATCACATAAACTTTGGGGTTGACTTCAACAAGCTCAGCTACCCTACATTGTTCTCTGTCTGGTTTGAGACATATTTCAGAGACCCTCAGGGATCCAAAAAGCAGCCTCCAAGGAACAAGATCCAGAAAAATGGAGTGACTCACCAGACAACGACAAGACCTGTATCTCAGTTCCTTTTGCTCTCTCGGCCTCCTTTGGCCCCAAGGAGGAGAGCTCAATAATTTTTTTCTCACTTGGTGCCTTGGGGGCAAGCTACTTAATCTGCATTTGGCTGTACTGGTGAGCCCGCAGAGGACACAGATCTATCCATCTCTAGAATCTTACCCCAGAGACCATGTGGGGGCGTCTGCCGATGAGTGGAATAGGGAGACTTCCCACAGAGCGGCTGTAATCATAAAGAATAGCTACCACTTACTGGCTCTTTACTTTCCTCCTGATACCCATTCTACACACTTCTATCCTTCAGCTCTTTTAACCCTTGCAAAATGCCTGCAGATAGGTTCACACTTCAATCCATTTTACAGATCATTTAAAACATCATTTCATTTTCATTTGATTTAGGGGTCATACTTGCAGCATTTGGGGACTACTCTCAGCTCTGTGCTAGATGCCAGGGAATAGAACCAGGACTGGATCTATGCAAAGCACTTTAACTACTATACTATCTCTCTGATCAATGTGCCCAAGGCTTTGCAGTGAATAGGCACTTGAACTTGCATTTGCTTCTGGGGAAGTCAGACTCTAGGGTCTGTATAGCTAACCAATGTACAGAAATGCTCATTGTGTTCTTTTTTTAAATATCTTTATTTAAACACTGTGTTTACATACATGATTGTAGTTGGGTTTTAGTCATAAAAAGGACACCCCTCCCCTTCACCAGTGCAACATTCCCATCACTAATGCCCCATCTCCCTCCACCCTCCACCTCCTATATTCATTATGTCCTTGATGAAAATACATGCACTGTCTTTGCACTTTTCCTCAGTCTCTCAAAGGACAAGACTGGAGGAAATAGATGAAATTATTTGGGAAACCTGATGGGATGTTCTTGTACCTCCAAAGTCACTTATATTTTCAAAGAAGGGAGAAGGTGGGGAAAAGAGGCAGGGCATTTGAGACAGGTCAGTTTGGTCCCTTATGTTACGGAAAACAAGGAGCAGACAATCTTTCTCTTTGACATGTTAGAAGAAGCGTAGGAGAGAAAGGTCCCATGGAGTGCCTGGTGGATAGCTGGCATTAAGGGAGTAATTTTTCCTTTCCAAGTTCTGCCTTTTCCCAAATAAAGTACGGGCAGGAGGCTGAATCGACAGTGATAAACACATCTGTTGTGCTTAAAGTTCTTTGGGAGAGTGAATCAAATGAGCTTTTGAAGTCATTGAACCTAAAGTCATAAGTGTATCTGTGAACTTGACCTGACAGTCATTCCATCAATCATAAGAATTACTTTTGTGTTTTGACGGGGGAGGCTGGTACATCTGGCTTTGTTCAGGGCTTGTTCTGATTCTGCATGTAGGAATCATTCCTGGTGGATCACAGGAAACCATATATGGAGTTGGGGATCAAAGCCTAGTGGCCCAGTGCCAAGCAAGTACCCTTCCCATTGTTCTCTCTCTCTCTGCCCCCTAAGAACATCTTTATCTTACACAAGCTTACATACCATGAGGGCTTATTTTCCTACACTCCATACAAGTGCCTTAGAAATTTTTTTGTCCTGACTTGTCCTGGAGAAAACAACCAAGGCTCAGTTTCTGGATTCCCAAAGAATAAAATCATGAATCACTCACGACTCAGCAGGGACACACTGACTCAGCAGGAACTACCGTCTCCACCTGGAGCTGCTGCTTTTCAGGCTGTAAAGTCTTAGCTATGTGAAGATGATCCAGAAAGTCTTTTCTGGAACTTTGGGGTAGATGATTGTGGCTTCTGGATAATAATTGTCTTGGAGGGTGAGGCTTTTGGGGGATTGGGTCTAGGATTCAGGGAAGCTGGAGAGATAGTATAATGGGTAAGGTGCTTGCATGAGACTCACCCGGGGATGATTCCTGTCATCCTATATGATCAAGAGTGATTCCTGAGTGTGGAGCCAGAAGTAAGCTCTGAGCATTGCTAGGTGTGGCCCCAAATGAATGAATGAGTGAATGAATAAAATAAAAGATTAGTATTCAGGAAGGATCTGGAATTTTCAACCATAGGGCCTAGATATTGCACAAACAAGGATTTTTCTCTCACTAGAAAGTATTCCTGAGGAAGGGTGGGTGGGGGTGATCTCCCCAGAGTTAGCAAGTTACCTAACTACCTTGAAGGCTGACCCCCACCTCCATCTTCACCATCACATACTATTGCTAGCCCCAGAGTGTTTCTTGACCCCTCAAATAGGCATCTTATATTTAGGTAATTTCTTTGAAGAAAGCCTGATGTTTTCATCCCCTGTCATTCTTTCAGGGAAGGTTCCATCTTATCTTGCTAGGTCACCCTTTTCTTCTTTGGTCTGTCACTTTTTCTGGGTGACCTATATCATTGCTTCTATTTGATCTCTATTTTACTATTTGATCTCCCAGGAACTTTTGGCTCCTTAGTCTTTTGGTGACAGACTGAACTTGATGAATGCAGTTTCATGGTGTTCATGAAGTGTTGGCTGAGTGTAGGCTCACAGGTAAGGCCATTTCCTGGGCCTCAGAGAACAGAGGCCTGATCACTTGTATTTTTTGGGGGAGAGAGGGTCACATCTGGTGATCTCAGGATTTATTATTCTTGGCTCTGCACTCAGGAATCACTTCTGGTGGTACTGAAGAGACCATATAAGAAGCTGGCCATATGTAGGGTAAGCACCTTTCCTGCTGTACTCTTGCTCCAGCGCAGAGACCTGGTCACTTGGTTCTAGTTCTCACCACTAATAAGTAACAAAATTGGCTTTTTTAGTGACACCACCTTGACAAAGATAGCATAGTTGAATAAAGATATGTTCTTCTTACTAAGAGAAAATCCATTTAAGTCAAGTGTTGGCAAGGCATTTTTGTAAGAGTCAATGTTACACTCCGGCGCTCCAAACAGCCCTGTTTTATTTGTTCCCAAGATGGATAGCTTTTACAATATACAGAAAGCATCCAGGCAAAGGCCAGACTCTGGACTGTTTTGGCACAGTGACTCAATTGTGGCTTTTGGTTCAGTCGGATTTAATTTAAGATACAAGCAGCTGCTTGAAAGGGTTGGGCACAATGCTCTGATCCTGGGTATGGTCCTGTAATGCTGCATGGTGACCAAAACTACATTTTTTTCAGATAAAAGGAGGTCTGAAACTGCCAACCCTTTCTCTCCAGAAGTAGAAGATGTTGGCTAATTTGCATGCGCCACGATCATTTCCCAAAACTGTGGCATTTACCTTTCTTTTCTGCCAAGTACTCAGTCACTCACTCAATAGATTTCTTAATTGCCTGCTATGTGATTAATTAATTAATGAGAAATCCTGGGAACATAAACGAAAGGTGGTTTCTATATTCAAGTCTGAATAACAAACCTTCCAATGTTTTGTTCTTGAGTACTTAGTAATAATTTCCCTTTCACTTCCAAAGTCTCCTGGTTTGAAAGACAATATATGATCACTCTTTTTATAGAGTGAGATAAATTTTATGTATATATACTCATACAACTAATATGACTGAAATCAGGCAGAATTCAGCCAACCAGAGGGAGCTATGGGACCATGGGCAGAAGATCATGGGCAGGAGAGAGATATATTAGGATGGGCGTTTGCAAGGCCTCAGGCTCCAGGTTAAAAGGAAGATGAGTTATAAGGACTTTGAAGAAGACACTATAGCTGGTGATCGGTTAGCCAGGGAAGTGGGTCAGGCAGGGACCGTAAACTATTAGGGTCTGATGTTAGATTTGACCCTATTAGCACAGGGAAATAATGATTTTGCTTCAAATAGTGAGATGAAAGGAACTGATCAGCTTATCATCATTATGGTCCCTTATATGAACCAAAGGGTAACAAGATTAGTTCTGAACTGATCTTACACTCTTATTTCCTAAGCCTTTATGAAATACTAACTATGATATATGGATGTCATGCTTTGGATTTATTTTTTTATTTTCTTTTATAATTTTGTTTTATGGCATATTTGTAGATATTCAAGGGCCATTCCTGCTTCTCTCCTCAAGAGTAACCCCGGAAATACTTGGGAGGTCATATGTGGTTCTGGAAATTCAAAATGGGGTTGGAGCCATGCAGGGCAATTGCCATATGTCCTGTGCTATCTCTCTGGCTTGGCTCTGGATCCATGAACTAATTTATTCTTAGATATTCCAGAACTCAAGTACAGGGGTGGTTCTACTTAGGCCTCCTTCACTCATGGCATAAAACACCTTCACTTCTACACTTTTTAGGCTCTTTTGAATGACAATAATTCTTCTCTCTCTCTCCTTGGCATGCTTTTTGTTTGTTTGTTTGTTAGTTTTTGAGCCACTCTAGGCTGTGCTTAGGAGTTACTGTTCTGTTCTCAGAAATTACTTCTGGCAGGCTTGAGGGACCATATGAAATGCCAGGGATTGAACCTGGGTCAGCCACATGCAAGGCAAATGGCCTAGCTGCTGTGCTAACACTTTGGGTCCCATGACTGCATTTTTGAGTTTCAGTGTCTCCTATCATTTTATTCCTTATGCTGGCAATGTGACTAATGCTTAAAGTTTGCAGAATGAATGAATGAATGAATGGTACAATTTATATCTATTTTCAGACCAAGATGTTTTCCTTTAAAACCTTTATAGAAGCAAAACAGAAAACACTTGGCTATGTAATAGAAGTCCTTTACTTTTTGCTCTGTTTGTCAAAAGTAGTGTCCTCAAATAATCTCCATCTTCTTGATAAATAAGCAGATTTCTCCAATGACTCTAGATCCAAAGCTTGGCATATTTAAGACCAAAAGGGTAATATAGAAAGTATGGCAACAATGGAGACGTTTATGCAGCAGCCTATTAAAATCCTTTATGTAAGTTCAAGTGCAGAGTCAGATAGACCTTCTCCTTCTCTTCCCTTGGTGAATGCTGGTTCAGGTTTTTTTGTACCCAAGGAAACAACTCCTGCAACTGAACACTGCCCTTTTTCTGGCACAGGAAAGTGTTCACATAGGACCAATATTCAGTGCAGGCAAGATAGGGTCTACCATCCCTAACCTGTCTTTGCAGGTCTCCACTATGTTGTTGTTGTTGTTGTTATTATTATTATTATTATCATTATTATTATTATTATTATTAAATTCCTGGAATTGTTGAGTTTATCTCTTTTTATTTACTAAAAGAAGATCGAAAGCTCTTAAACAAGAAATTAAAAAGCTAATGGGAATTGGCATGCCACTGGGAAAATGAATTTGCAGATGAGAATTCAATGTTCCCAAAGAAAACACCCAAACAAACAAAACCCAACAAAGAGACAGCAATGAAAGCAGTTGTGCCCACCCTCCTAGACAATGTGACTATCATTTGAAGTGAAATACCCTTTAATGAGATGTTGATGGTGTGTAGCTTCTACAGAGATTTCTGTCAATTTTAAATCAAATATTTTTGGATTTAGATAATTAATATTTACCAAGTGCCTTTTTTGAAGCAGATGCTATGTTAGGCTCTTGTTTTTAGGAAACAAATAAACAAGCAAAAACCCACAAAGGCAAAATGTATAAAATGCCTTCTCCCTGAGTTCCAGAAGTTTGCAGTCTACTCTTAATGGGGTCATTGGCAAACATGTGGCCAGACTATGTGCCACAAGCTTTGAGTATACCAGGTCATTTAATGGTTACAGTGACCCTGTGAGATTAGGGGGTGTAAGTGAAGCACAGAGAAATTAAATAATCTACACATGATGGAGTAAGACCTAGGAATGGGGTGTCTGCATATAGACTTTTGATTTCAGAATCCAGACTCTTTTTTTGTTTGTTTGTTTTTGTTTGTTTGTTTTTTGTTTTTGGGCCACACCCGGCGGTGCTCAGGGGTTACTCCTGGCTGTCTGCTCAGAAATAGCTCCTGGCAGGCACGGGGGACCATATGGGACACAGGGATTCGAACCAACCACTTTTGGTCTTGGATCGGCTGCTTGCAAGGCAAACGCCGCTGTGCTATCTCTCCGGGCCCAGAATCCAGACTCTTTTAAAAAACATTTAAGTTATTAAGTTATTCTTTGTTGAGTTTCAGATATACAAATTTCCCACTCCTGTACCATACCCTCTGTCAACTTCCCCTTTTCAGTGTCCCCATTAACCTGTCTATTCTCCAGCCTGCCTCCTTCATAGTCACTTTTAAGAGTTTGGTTATTGTAGATTGAATCTCAAACTTTCAGTTTTGTTGGTTCTATGATTAAGATAAACATTTTAAATCATATCTTTACCACAGTGTGTTCATGGCTCCTGCCCTCTGCCCTGTTGTTTTCTATCTGCCTCTTATTCCTTTTATCCCTTCAGGTTCTTTCTTTCTCTCTCCTCAGCTTTGTAGTCCAAGTTCCAGGACAATCTAGATATTGGCCCTTTGATCTTTGTTTTTCTTTGTTCTATTGTTCTGTATACGACAGATAAGTGAGTTCAACTTGTACTTGTTTTTCTTCTGACTTGCTTTGCTCAACATGCTATATTCCAGCTCCATCCAAATTGCAATGAAGTGTGTGATTTCATCCTTCCTTGTGGCTACATAGAATCCATGATTTTGTTAAAAAATAAAATAGGAGCCACTACTCAGCAGTGTAGGGGGAACTGGAGTTTGTACTCAATGATGTTTACTCCAGCTATTTGGAGTTCCAGTCTGGTAGTACTCTGGGGACAGGGATCAAAATCAGGGTCTCACAATGCTGGGCTGGAGTTCTATCACTTAAGCTGTCTCTTTGCCCCCAGAATTCATTTTTTTTTAAATTATCATCCTTTATTTTTGATCCGTGGACTGGAGAATCACTTGGCTTGAGGAGTTAGTGTGAGTGATGGCAGGTAATACAGAAATACTCAGTTCAGACTCTAGTGCCAGAGCAGCAGGAATGTCTGGTTCAATCTGCAGGATTACAGAGGCCCACCAGGGAGTGATGATCACTGTTACTTATATTTTTGTTGTTATTTGTTTTGTTTTGTTTTTTTTTGGGGGGGCACACCCGGTGATGCTCAGGAGTTACTCCTGGTTATGCTCTCAGAAATTTCTCCTGGCTTGGGGGACCACATGGGACTCCGAGTATGCTTAGGGATAGAACCTCAGTCCGTACAAGAGAGATGCCCTACCACTTGCACCACTGCTCGACCCACTGTTACTTATATTTTGTAGGGACACACATATATATGTATATAGTACTATATATACCATATATACTAATATAGTATATATATACTATATATACTGATATGTCATATATATGTATTTATATAGTACTGAGGCTGGGTCAGCAGAGTCAATTTAAAGCCCCAACATAGGAGCTATTATTTGGGTTACAGTTCAGAGAAGTTTATCTATCTCTGATGAGAACATTTTGTTCCTTTCCTTCTTAGTGGAAATGGGCAGAGGAGATGAAAAGCTTGCCGATACAACTTAAACTTTATTGAATGAGTTTAATCTTTTATTCTTTGAAAAACAAAAACAGGAAGTACACATTCCTCTTTTCCATACTGCCCTTCTCAGGTGAAAGATGGGGACACAATACAGGACCTTTTACAGAAATGGCAAATTATGGGAGATGTTAGAAGGCCAGTGTTAAAAATAAGACTTTTAGGGGCCAGAGAGATAGCATGGAGGTAGAGTGTTTGCCTTTCATGCAGAAGATGGTGGTTCGAATCCCGGCATCCCGTATGGTCCCCTGAGCCTGCTAGGAGCGATTTCTGAGTGCAGAGCCAGGAGTAACCCCTGAGCACTGCCGGGTGTGACCCAAAAAACAAAAAACAAAAAAACTTTTAGTATCAGACATTATTTGTTTGTGGTAATAGAGTTCAAGCCCAGGACCTCACACATCCATTGCTGAGCTGTGTTCTTGGCCCTAAAAGAATGAACTCAGAGTCATTCTATTCTCTGTCATTCACCGCTACAACTGTGGACAGACAACTTCTATTTTTGTTTAGTTCTTTTCCTTTTTTTTTTTTGGTTTTTTTTTTTTTTTTTTTTTTTTTTTTTTTTTTTTTTTTGGTTTTTGGTTTTTGGGCCACACCCGGCATTGCTCAAGGTTACTCCTGGCTGTCTGCTCAGAAATAGCTCCTGGCAGGCACGGGGGACCATATGGGACACCAGGACTCGAACCAACCACCTTTGGTCCTGGATCGGCTGCTTGCAAGGCAAACGCCACTGTGCTATCTCTCCGGGCCCCGGTTCTTTTTCTTTTTTGAGGAAAGGCACTTTTCGCTGTGTTCAGAAATTACTCCTGGCTCTGTACTCAAGAATCACTCCTGGTAGTACTTGGAGGACCATATGAGGTGCCAGTGATCGAAGATATTGAACCTGGATCAGCCATGTGTAAGACAAGGTGCCCTACCTGCTGTACTATCACTCCCGCTCCTTGCTTGTTTCATTAATAAAATAAGAACAAGAAAACAAGATATATGAAAGAATGAACATATGAATACATTTTAGTAGTTTTGTTTTTGAGGGTTGAATGAGATAAAAGGGCAGATTGCTCGCTGCTATACATATCTGTTGATATGTATTCCAGACCTCTGAAATTGTGGTCACCTTCTTCTCTTCCCACTCATCGAAGTATTCATTAGAAATAGGTGGCATTCACTGGCTTGGGCACATTTTCTAAGGGGCACAGGAAGTGAATTCTCCATTTAGGTTTAGTATTGAGCACTTAGGAGCCAGAAAGAGTCCCAGTAAACAGCTCCCATGGAAACAAGATGCAGAAGCATCTTTTTCTTTTCACAAAGCTATGAATCATCTATTGAATTCCAAACTCTTTCCAATGCATGGAAGGAATCAGCATCTTTGATTTGGCTCATACTCTGATGAATCAGAATTCCTGTAGATGCTTTTGTAACCCAGTAAAAATTCATGCCCTTCCTTAGCCCAAAATTGGAGCCAGTCATCTTTGATAGGTGTGATCTCAAGTACAGAGAGAATAAAGCATGAATTAAACATTCTCCTCAGGACCAGGTGCATTTTCAGCATTACTTGAAAAATCTGTTATTCATTCTGTAGGGTCTGAGTCCAAACTGAGATGAAAGGGTGACAGTTTGCAAGTGCATTGATCTTTTCAGAGTTCTTCTTTTTTTTTTAAATATGGAACTCTTCACCAATTCTGCATACCTCTCTACTTACTTAGTTAACCTGATACTTTCCTCATAGTTTATAAAATAGCTCTGATTTCATCCTTCTTTATAGTCAGAGAGAGCTCCATTTGGTTCCAGAGGACAATGTATAGATAGATTAGTCTTCATGACTACCCAGGTGCTAATGAATTTATTTTAGAACCTCCTCCCACCGCACTCTCTCAATAGCTAATCAGTGGCCTCAGAAAAAAGCTAGCTTAAGACCTTGGTCTAGTGCATCTTTGTCTTCTCTATAATTCTTCAAATCAATTCTCCACTTGGCTTGTCCATTCTGCCAGTGGCCTTGACCTTAGATTTATAACTGGGCTGTGAAGTTCTGCTGCCCCGCCTTTTTTCACACCCCCCATTCCCTCAGAAACATGAGGAAAGGCTAATATTTACACATAGCTAGAAAATAAACACCATCACAATATTCACTATGGCATTGAAGGCCCATTCTCTTTGCCTTTTTTTATGGTCAGGTCAGATTTTTGAGTGTTTATTTGCAGGAGACACTAAGGTTATATGTCTGTTAGGATGGCCAGTCCACTTAGGGTAGCCCAAGCTTCACTGCCACAAGGCCCCCCTGCCCAGAGGAGGTGAAGACACAGTTCCATCAGCCTCCCACACCATCCCATTCTCCCCTCACCTCCTATGGACACTCCTAGGTGATCTCCCTTGGGGGAAAAGCCTAATCTTCCCCCAGATATGGGATACTGGGCCAGAGGGCTTCTGTGATGGGCAGAAATCTCACGGCAACAAGCTCCCACTGAGAATTCTCATGGCACCTACTTGCTAGCTTTGCTATGTACTAGATGTGTGACCCAGGACAAGGGACACACTTTTCTAAATCACATGAACCCTGGAGACAGTAATCCTGTCGTTTCCCAAGGACATTAGGAGAGCTGAGGTCATTTGTATGCTTGTCAGTACTCAGCAGGATTCTTGTTGTTATGAATTCTCTTATATGCAGAATGACAAGGCACACCCCGCCCAAAGTCACATGTACATTGAAACATTCTGACAAAAGCTTTGTGAAAGGACCTCCATGGATGAGAAAACAGAGACTCAGAAATGTTGGATAATGTACACAGGTTAAGCATTTGCTACTTCATTCCAGAACTTTCTCTGTGACAAGAGCAATAGTAGAGATACTTTTACTCTTACTCTGTACGGATTTGTGGGAACCAATCAGAGAAGTGCCTTGTCTGGGTCTGCAACTATACATAATATAATGGATAGGGTGTTTGTCTTTCATGTAACCAATCAGGTTTCAATCCCCAGCACCCCATATGGTGCCTCTAGTCCTTCCTGCATGCAGAGCCCAGGAGTAAGTCATGAACACCACTAGATGTGAACCCAAACCAAAAAACAGACACACAAAGAAGAGTCTATCTAAGTGTAGCTTCAGATTCCTCCTTAGATACCCTCCCACCATGGGGGAATGATGACATGGCTTCATACTTGGACATGTCTCCTCCTAAACTCTTAGCCCCTGTTTATTCACTTCTGATATAGTAAACATTGAGCTGTAAAATGCTTTTATTTTAACTCAATTTTTAAATTGTGCTTCATGGTTTACAATTCATGTTATGATTCTTATTCTTCTGTTATGATGTGACTGCACCATGCTCACTACTGGAGCATATTTCTCTACCTTTCTCCCTGGATCCCTTCTCACCTCTTGTCTACCCTCCTTTTGGCATTCTCTGTTCTTAGTTCTGTTAGTAATACCTCAGGGTTTGCTTCTTCTACTGGGGATTGTCTAGTCCCTTGTTTTGTTTCTTTCTACTCCACATATGAATGAGATCATCTAGTATTTGTCTAGTCACTTCACTTAGCAAGGCACCATCCTGTAACAAAAATGCCTTCCTCCTGTTGTTGCTCAGGAACAACTCCAGCCAAATAGGTATTTTTCTGTAAAGGCTTTAATGGGACAAAACAGGTAGGAAGGGGAGCCAGGGTCTTACAGCATGGCTGTTCAGAAAGTCCAGCCAGCCCTCAATACAACCACCAATATCACTCCAACCAGTAACTCTTCCCCAATAACACTCCAATAACTCTCCCTCAATAACTCTCCACCAAGAACTCTTCCCCAGGAATTCTCCTCCAATAACTCCACCACTGCAGTATTCCAGCAAGTTTTCTTCTTTGCCCAGGGCAACTGCTTCTCAATTTGACACTAGAGTTTCTAATTGAGAGGACCCCTTTGCTCTTAAAATGACAGACCCCTTTTGTGGGATTGATCTCCAAGACCTTTCAGATCCATCCAAGTTGAAGTGAAATGTAAAATTTCATCTCATAGCAGAGTAGCATTCCATAATGTTTTATATAGCTATCTCTCCCCCCACTCTCTCTGTCTGTCTATCTATCTATAAATATATATATATCTCACAATTTCTTAACTACTCATCTATTCTTGGGCACTAGGGTTGTTTCAGTTGTTGGCTCTTGTAAAATAGTGCTGCAGTGAACACTGATGTGTTTCTATCTTTTCAAATGAATGTTTATGCATTCTTGGGATAGAAGCCAAGGAGTGGGATTTCTGGGTATTATGGAAGTTCTATTTTTAACTTTAATTTAGAAAATCTCCCTTCTGTTGTTCATAGAGACTGACCCAGATGCCATTCCCACCAACTATAGATGAAGGTTCCTTTCTCACCATATCCCCACCAACAAACACTATTTCCACACTTATTATTATTATTATTATTATTATTATTTGGTTTTGGGTCACACCCGGCAGCTCTCAGGGGTTACTCCTGGCTCTATGCTCAGAAATCGCCCCCGGCAGGCTCGGGGAGACCATATGGGATGCTGGGATTTGAACCACCGTTCTTCTGCATGCAAGGCAAACACCTTATGTCCACGCTATCTCTCCAGCCCCATTTCCAGATTTTTTAATGTAGACAATTGTCACTGCTAGGAAGCTTTAGTGGTGGAGATGTTTAGCATTTCTTTCTTTTTTTTTTTTTGTTTGGTTTTTGGTTTTTGGGTCTCACCTGGCAGTGCTTAGGGGTTACTCCTGGCTCTGCTCAGAAATTGCCCCTGGCAGGCACTGGGGATCATGTGGGATGATAGTATTCGAACCACCATCCTTCTGCATGCAAGGCAAATGCCTTACCTCCATGCTATCTCTCCAGCCCCTGTTTAGCATTTCTTAAGATGGAGAAGTAACAAGCAACATTGGCAAGCAGATTAATATCACATAGTTATACTTCGCACCTAAGACCCATCTGCACAAATGTGCATGTGCAGGGCTGCCCAGATGCTGCTGTTGGATTTGGGATCTATATAGAGCCTTTTAGGATGTGATAAATATACTTTTCCCAAGCCCTTTCTCTGTCTCACAAGTTATGTGCCTTTCTTGCCTTATTTTACTTTTTTTTTGTTGTTGTTGTTGTTTTTTTGGGTCACACTCGGTGGTGCTCAGAGGTTACTCCTGGCTGTCTGCTCAGAAATAGCTCCTGGCAGGCACGGGGGACCTTATGGGACACCGGGATTCGAACCAACCACCTTTGGTCCTGGATCGGCTGCTTGTAAGGCAAACGCTGCTGTACTATCTCTCCGGGGCCCTTTATTTTACATTTTTAAACAAAGTCATTATCCCCTCTTTCTGCCTTAATTTGCTTAAATATCAAATTCAGGAATCCTGGTGCCAACTGTTACTTTAGGATTCTAAGGCCCAGAGCCTCCTGTGTGCCTTCCAAGCAGTCCTTTCCATCTCTCTCAGTGGCAAAAGTCCCTAGGAAAGTGGCTTTACACCCAGCTGTGTGCCTGTCCTATGCTCCTAGCATCAGGTTTCAAAGTCCCTGTGCATACTGCCAGAGGGGCCGGTTTGGGCAATAAATCAAACAATCACTTGAGCCATTAGTGTCTGTGACTGTGGCACCAATTGGCTGTCATCCTCCACCTATCTCAGACTGGATGAACGTTTATCACTTCATCTTTGTTTATCTTTTTTCTTGGTGCCACAGAAGAAAACAGAGAAAACCAATGATGTCAGTGAGCCCACAGATCATGGGAGAAAAGCAGCAGACATTTAGTGGTCCCCAGAGGTCATCATTCATCTCAGTGTAGGACTAACACTTGGGATGGGGCCTTGCGCTGTCTGGACCAGGGATTTATGCAGCTTGTAAGATTAAGGCAAGGCGGAGCCTGGGGATGCAATGAAGGAATCCTGAATGTGGGGTGCTTCAGCGGGGACTTTACCTTCTTTTCCCTTTCTTCCTTTATATCTACCCTAGACCCTCACCTTCCTGTTTTACTCTCAAGGAAGCAAGAGGAGAAAAAAAGAGAGAGGAAGCAGGGGTAAGAAGGAAGGGGAGAAAACCTTTTGCTTACTTTCTCCAAGTCCATTGACATATAATAGGTATCAATGAAGGAAAGATGGACAAAAGGAAAAAATTAAACCGAAAACATAACAAATAAAGCCATGCCAATCTCATCTCGGTTTTGAGGGCTTCAGTCAATTGATTTGATTCACTTACGGACATACAACATTGTGCAAGATTAAGGGTTTCTTGTGTTGATTGGATCCACTTACATATTGTAACAATACCACATCAATTCCTGCAACATGCCACACAATTGCTGTTTTTTGTTTTCGGTTTTGTTTTTCCTGGCTGAGGACAATTAAGGTTTATGTTCTTAGAAACTTTCAAATGTGTAATTTAATATTAACTTTATTCACCTTGCTCTCCATTGGATTCCCAGAATGGATTCATCTCATAACTGAAAGTATTTTTTGGGGGGGTGAGCTACATCCATTTGATGCTCAGGGGTTACTCCTGGCTAAGCTCTCAGAAATTGCCCTTGGCTTGGGGGGACCATATGGGATGCCGGGGGATCGAACCGAGGTCCTTCCTTGGCTAGCGCTTGCAAGGCAGACACCTTATCTGTAGCGTCACCTCACCAACCCCGAATTCTTGTTTTGTTTTTTTTTTTTTTGGTGTTTGGGCCACACCCGGTAATGCTCAGGGGTTACTCCTGGCTATACGCTCAGAAGTCGCTCCTGGCTTGGGGTGAAAGTATTTTTGACCTTTATCTCCCTGTTTTTACTCTCAGTCCTGGTACCCACTATTCTACTCTCTATAAAAGATACATTCGTTTAGATCTTGCCTTCTTTCAACTCTTATTTTTCTTCTTTAATTTTTAATAAATTAGTCATATGTTTGTTGGATTAGTGTTTTGTTTGTCTGATGCAAACTTGAAAGGAAAGAAGTCAATTGCTTTGCTTTCACAACTCGGAAAAGATACTACTTTCATTTCTTCATTAATTTCTTATAGATTTAAGGAGTTGCTTGTGAATTAGTTTTCTGGATGAGTGCTGGAAATTCCAAATTAGAGGCTAAGAAGAAAATTCCAGAGGGGGTGGGATTAAGTGATGCTCTTTGATCTCTCGTGCCCTTTCTCTGAAGTGCTCACATCACATCTTGCATAATTTTATTTTGAGCCTCATTGAAACCTCTGTGGACTTGATAATGGTTGAACATGTAAGTGAGCTCAAGCTGTGCATTGCATCTGAGATTGTGGCTGAAAGTGATAAAGTTGGTTAAATCTCTGCCCTCTAGCTGATCTCTTAAGCCAAACTGTCCAGGATTCAGTTGCATCATTACATTATCTGCATGCTCAGACATTTCTAATGGATTGGTTTATCTTCACTTTTGCAATATGAGTGCAGAGGAAGAAGAACACTTATGAGCAAATGCATTGAATTGGATGATATTTTTACTTGAGTATAAACCATTGAAACTATTAAAAAATACTTTGGAAAACTAATCAAGTTAGGACTCTGAACTCAATCAGAAATGTTCTCATTGAGTTAAAGATGAAGCTAGTCATTCAAGTCATAGAAGTCCATGTAGTCAGAGATTTCCCTGTGTGTACATAACTGGAGTTGACCCATTTGGTTCTGGTAGTTTTCTGGAATCTTTTTGACTCATATGATAGACTCAAACCTTATTTTCAGGATTGGGACTCTTCCAAACTATTACTGAGGATACCATAACTTGTTGACTTATTTTTCTCCTTCCTGTCTGGTTCTAACTCTGGTTCTAACTCTAATCCTGTGGGATTAATTGGCTTTAAAAATATGTGGCCTAATTTTAGAGGGCCCCATTATGCCCATAAAATCCTTTTTATTTAGATTCCACAAAACTGCTTTACCCTGGGCTTTGCATGGATAGTTCACTTTACTGATGATTTGGAAGGACCAGAGATGTGATAGATATGACACAAGTTGTAGCTGGACATTTGCTTGTCAGAAGTCCCAGGTAGTCCAGCTACTGAGCATGACACTCCCACATGCCACATGGACTCACTTTTCTTTTTCTTTCTTCTCTTCTTCCCTTTTCAGGTCTTCTGTCTCTTTGCTCCTTTCTTCTCAGGGTATGAAGTCAAACTTTTCTCGTTTTTGTTTATGTATCGAACTGAACTGTTTTCCTTCAAATGCAGAGCAGCTAAGCTCTCTTCAACTCCAAGAGACAAATGAAGTTTGGTATCTCCATTTCAATCACGGGAGGGCAAGTCTAATTAGAGGTGATGCTATTTGTTTGTTGCTGCATTTGTTTTCTGTGCCAAGGGGGTCAGGTCATTGAAGATTCTCACTGAAAACAAATCTTGGAATAAGAGTAATAGAATCTATAAATGAAAACCCTCAGAGTGTGTGAGAGAAAGGTACTGGGGGTACAACGGTGGAGTATCTTTGCACACTCACTGGTGGAGGGGTTGGGGTAACAGCACTGAAGTACAAAGTTGTGATTTCAGTACTGTGCAGACTATACCACAATACAAATTTAATTTATTTCCTTTCCACAACATAGATGTAATTTTTTCCATTTCCCATTTTTATAGGATTATTGGATTTACTTACTGTTGTTGATCTTTGTGAGTGCTTTATATATCTTGGATCTTAGCCCTTTATACAATAATTAAACTTAAAAAATGTGTCTGTCAAGGAGTCAGGCTAAGGGAACCTGAGGTTATTGGTGGAGGAAAGTTGACAACTGTGGTGGGATTGAAGTTGGAACATTCTTTGCCTGAAATTCTATTTCAACAATTTTGTAAATCATGTTGCCTACATTAAACAAATGTAATTTTTTTTGGGCCACAATTGGCTGTGTTCAGGGGTTCCTCCTGCTTGTTTATAGAAATCACTCCTAGCAACCTCTCAGGGGACCATATGGGATGCTGGGGATGGAACCTGAATTGGTAGCATGCAAAGCAAATGTTCTCCCACTGTGCTATCACTCTTGCCCCCAAAAGTAAATATTTTATTGTAATTAAAAATATTTTAAAAAAGTGATCTTATCTATGCCTGAAGACAAACATGAAGTAAGTGTGGGGTCTGGGGAATGGAGTGTGTTCTAGGTACCATAAGATGAGGAAGGAGCAAAACCAGGGCTCTGGGCCATCAGTCTAGGCTTGAATTTTGTTTCCTAGGTATTACTTATTATTATTATAATAATTATTATTATTATTTTTGGGTTTTGGTTTTTGGGCCACAACCAGTGATGCTCAGTAGTTACTCCTGTCTATGCGCTCAGAAATCACTCCTGCTTGGGAAACCATATGGGATGCTGGGGATCTAACCCAGGTCTGCCCTGGGTCAGCAACATGCAAGGTAAATGCTCTACTGCTGTGTTATCACACTCCAGCCCCTCTTCGCTAGTACTTTTAAGGAAACTTACTTAATTCTCCTGAGCATATTCCCTTCTCTCTAAGGTGAGGTTGCCTTGACTTTCTTGCAAGTTGCTGAGAGAATAAAATAGTGCATGTGTTATGGGAAGGCACCTGTCATGCAAGGACTGATTGAATTCATGTTACTTTCTGGTTTTTGTGATGAAGAAACACTTTTTGGAGGAGTACTGGTGTACATGTTAAGTATTTATAAATTGCATAATTAAAAAGCAAACATGAGAGAGTTTCAGATTTTATTTTGTGAAATAGATGCCCGTGTCTCACTTGTCTTTGTTGTAAATCTGTATTTTTATGTGCAGTGCTGATTCTGAATAGACTGCTTCTGTACAATTCTCAGAACAGTGACATATGACCCAATTCAGAGTCTTGCAGTGTTAGAGAAGTTGTAAAAATTAGGAATAGAGGTTGTGGCTTGAGGCCATCTTAGTGACTCGAGTCTAGTAATGTCCTCAAGGCATATTTCTAGGAGGGTTCAATAGATCTGATGGGAAACAGTTAAAGTCTTTGGTTTGGTCTGGTGGCACTCAGCACAAGAAAAGGATTGTTTTACCAACAGAAAAGACCACCTGCCAACTGTCTTTTCCTGTAAGGTGGAGCAGAGTAAATCCCCCAATGAATAAGCCATTGCAGTTAGTTAGGCCAATTTAACGCATTGGCAAAGACAACCTGTACATACTCTGTGAAGCTGGAGTTTTGTGCCAGGATTTATATTGGAAGCAGCAGAGAGTAATTGTGTTTTTAGAGAATAGAATGAACAAACTAGAGATTTAAACAAAAGCAATTCTTTTGAGATGGATGAGGGTTTGGAGGGCAATCCGGCTATGTTAAGGGGCAACACTATGCTTGGGGAGTCATGTGGTACTGGAGATCACACTGGGGTTGGCAGCTTGCAAGGCAAGTGTCCTAACCCCTACCTATCTCTCTGGCCCCAAAGTAATTTCTTTCCTTTTGTCCTGTGAGTTGTATCTGTTTCCCAGACTCATCCTATTTCTATGCTCACACATCTGTGAGCTAAGAATGATCTTGACCTATTCAAAAAGTTGTATAAACAAGAAAGAAAAAAATGTGATAAAGACCACAAATGGTCCTCAGAATCTAAAATGTTTACAAGCTAACCCTTTATGGAAGAGGATTGCTTATTTCTGCTCTAGGACTTTGAAATATCTCACATTCATGAAGATGAAAACGTGACAATGATGGACATTTTCTCTGTTGTAAGCTGATTTCTAGAAACCACTACTGGCCTCTCTTTTTTTTTTAAATTTTTTTTAAATTTAAACAACTTTCCTACATACATGATTGTGTTTGGTTTCAGTCATGTAAAGAACAGCACCCATCACCAGTGCAACATTCCCATCACCAATGTCCCAAGTCTCCCTCCTCCCCACCCAACCCCCGCCTGTACTCTAGACAGGCTTTTTATTTCCCTCGTACATTCTCATTATTAAGATAGTTTAAAACGTAGTTATTTCTCTAACTAAACTCATCCCTGTTTGTGGTGAGCTTCATGAGGTGAACTGTAACTTCCAGTCCTTTTCTCTTTTGTGTCTGAAAGTTATAATTGCAAAAATGTCTTTTATTTTTCTTAAAACCCATAGAGGAGTGAGACCATTCTGCGTCTTTCTCTCTCTCTCTCTGACTTATTTCACTCAGCATAATAGATTCCATGTACATCCATGCATAGGAAAATTTTATGACTTCATCTCTCCTGACAGCTGCATAATATTCTATTGTGTATATGTACCACAGTTTCTTTAGCCATTCATCTGTTGAAGGGTATCTTGGCTGTTTCCAGAGTCTTGCTATGGTAAATAGTGCTGCAATGAATATAGGTGTAAGGAAGGGATTTTTGTATTGTATTTTTGTGTTCCTAGGGTATATTCCTAGGAGTGGTATAGCTGGGTCGTATGGGAGCTCGATTTCCAGTTTTTGGAGGAATCTCCATATTGCTTTCCATAAAGGTTGAACTAGACGGCATTCCCACCAGCAGTGGATAAGAGTTCCTTTCTCTCCACATCCCCATACTGGCCTCTCTTAATAGAGATTCATGCATGTTATCTAGGATAACAACAATCAGATGTTAATATTTAAGTGAATCTTCCTAACCCTGCATGAGGTTAGTGTCACTTTGTTCAGGGAATGTAGTCTCTGTTCTTTGCTCTGAAAGGCCCTCTTAGGCTCTTGCTTCCCTCTGAAATTTCCATCTGTCACCTCCTCCTACAGCTCACCTGTTTAAACAGCATGTGGCCAAGCTGCTAAGACAGCTCTTCCTGCCATCTCTGCCCTGGCCTGGAAAGGGTTGGCTGGGGCCCCAGCTCAGGATGGGGTGCAAAGGATTTTTACCATGATTTTCACATGCTTCCCAGAAGAGCCAGATCTAGAGGAGAGGCACCTTTGGAAGAGGCATGAGCAATGGTCCTAGAAGTGCTCCTCAATGTGGTCTGTTTATGAGCAACTTTAAGATTTGTATTACAATTACAATCTATTCCAGTAACCAATGAGGTTATAGTTAGTTTATTTAAATAAATAGGTTCTCTCTTCTCTCTCTTTTTTTCTCCTCCGTCTCTTTACTCCCCCCCACCCCCACCCAGGGATAGTGAGGTAAAGTGAAATAAGCATAAAATTGGCTACTATTTCTGAATCTCTAACTCTGTGCATTCCATGAATCATCTCATCTAATTCTCCCAGCTATGTAAAAGAGTTAGCATGATCCCTGGTTTTCAAGTGAGATTTGGGCTTAGCGAGATTAGAGTAACTTGCTCAAGGTTCTGTAGTTAATAACGGGCAAACTCAGAATGTTGACTAGGTTCGAGGTCTTTAATCTCTGCACTTCTCAAAGAGCTTAATGGGAAAAATTCTCACAACAGTGAAAAGAGAAGGTAAAATGCAATTGAAAAATGTTTCTCAGGAATGACCACACAGGCAACTGTCCCTTTAGATACCATTCTGTGTTAGACACTGCAATATTTTTTTGTGTGTGTGGTTTTTGGGTCACACCCAGCAATGCTCAGGGGTTTTTCCTGGCTCCGTGCTCAGAAATCGCTCCTGGCAGGCACGGGGGACCATATGGGACGCTGGGATTCGAACCAATGACCTTCTGCATGAAAGGTAAATGCCTTACCTCCATGCTATCTCTCCGGCCCCGACACTGCAATATTTATGCATTCCACACAATCTGTATCTCATTGCATAAATCTAGTGTCTGAAAAATATATTAATGGCTTATGCTATCTCATTTAAAATTTTTTCTTCTTTTACTTAATTTCCTTTTGTTTAGAACCATACCTGGCAGCACTCAGGGCCCTATTTCAAAATGCTGCAGTGATTGAGGCTTAGCCAATGGAACTATCTCTTCAATTTCTCACTTAATTTTCTTATTTTAATAAGTGGGTGCATAGTATTTCACTTTATAACTGTACCCTCAGGCACTTAACCAGACCTGTTCAGATCATTGCAGTTTCCTGAGCAGGTCTATAATTATAGTTTTTCTTTCTCTTTTTAATGGAGTCTCTGCTTTCTCACTTTCTTTGCAGCATGCCCTTGACGCTGACAATGCAGGAGTAAGTCCAATAGGAAACTCTTCCAACAACAGCAGTCACTGGGACCTTGGAAGTGCCTTTTTCTTTGCTGGAACTGTCATCACCACCATAGGTATCCATTTGTTTGCTAATATCTTTTCCTCTGCAGGCTATCCTGAGTCATGGTGTTTTGTCAAGGGTTTGTCCTCATGCAGTCAGTTCATGGCAGCTTGAGAATCTGAGGAAGCTTTTGAAATTCTGCCTTATTAATGCAGTAGTTGTGATGGCTTTCAACAAAAGACAAAGCAGAATCAAGAATTTTACTTTTCTTTTCTTTTTTTGTTTTTGTTTTTGTGCCACAAGCACTGTGCCCAGGGGTTACTCCTGGCTCTGCATTCAGGAATTACTCCTGGTGGTGCTCAGAGGACCTATGGGATGCCAAGGATCAAACCTGGCAAAGCAAGTACCCTATATACTGTACTATATCTCCAGCCCCAAGTATTTTACTATTCAAAGAGAAAGGTGAGGGAGGCCTTTACTTTGAAAGGATTTATTGGGATAATTACAGTGAAAACATAATAGTAATTGCTTGCTTGAACTGTTAGCTCAATTGAGTTTAATTTCTTTTTCTTTGATTTTTTTTTGTTTGTTTTGGGGTCACACCCAGCAGTACTCAGGGGTTACTCCTGGCTCTACTCTCAGAAATAGCTCCTGGCAGGCTCGGGGGATCATATGGGATGCCGGGATTCGAACCACCGTCCTTCTGCATGCAAGGCAAATGCCTACCTCCATGCTATCTCTTTGGTCCCTCTTTGATTTATTTTTTACCTGGTAATGCTAGGTTTTGGTTTTAACCTAGCGATGCTCAGAATCTACTCAGCTAGTGTTTGCACTAGGAATTGAATTGGGCTTAGCCTCACTGAAGGCAAGGACGTTAGACCCTGTATTATCTTTCTAGTCCCTCAAATCCATTTTAAGGTGCCTAGTTAGTTAATTAATTAAGTATTCTTTGAGTTGTTCACCCACGCCTGGTGTTACTTAGGAGACCGTGTATTGTGGAGATCAAACCAGGGTTGGCTGCAATGCAAGGCAAGAGCCTTCACCCTTGTACCAGCTATCCAGTCTCTGTTGAATTTCTATTTTAAAATATTTTCACTCAAGTTTTATATGATAGTGCCAAAGCATTCATACAATAAAGTATCAATCTACCCCTCTCCCCCTTGCTCAGTTTCTCAGGCAACTGTTTTTTATTCTTTGTCTTGGTGGTTGTGATATTTCCCTCCTTTTTATTAAATATTACAGTTGTGACCCCATTTTCTGAAATTTCAGTTTGTTTCTCAATTCTGATGGTGGTGTTGAAGCACAATCCCTCTGTTTTCTCCCTGCTGAAGTACAGAAGAAACTTTTTCTTCCTTCCCTTTATCTGTTAAGGGCAATTCAATGAAGAAAAGAGCACTGGTATTATTTTGACTAGAATTGTGCTTTTTCACAACTGGTCCTATAGTGAACCCTGAATACTTCTTTCTTTCCCTAATTTTTTTCTCATTTTCTTAGTGATTTTTCTACTGATACTCAGGGAGTTTTCTTCCTATATCTTATTGATTGCCTGTATAATGATCATCATATATCATAAATAAGCAGTCTGATATTTAAGAAGTATGTATTATTAATTCTTTGCTCCATCACATAATTTTAGTCAACATAACATTTATTTACTTTTAAATTATTTTTATTTAAATCACTATGATTTAGAAAGTTATTTATAGTTGGGTTTTAGACATATAATGTTTCAAGACCAGTCGCACCACCATTGTCAACCTCCCTCCATCAATGTTCCCAGAGTCTATCCCATGTCACCACTCACTGCCTCAACCTGCCATTATGACAGGCCCATTTTTCTTTTCTTTCTTTCTTTTCTCTTCTTTATTTCTCTTTTCTTTTCTTTTTCTTTGATTTTTCGGCCACACCCAGTATTGCTCAGGGGTTACTCCTGGCTCTGCACTCAGAAATCTCTCCTGGCTTGGGAGACCATATGGGATGCTGGGGATTGAACTGCAGTCGGTCCTAGATCAGCCACATGCAAGGCAAACACCCTACAGATATACCACCGCTCTGGCTCCTGACAGGCCCATTTTTAATGTTGGTTGTTAAAAATTTGGGTCACTTGATTTTATTGTTGTTGACTCTGTGGCTTTAATATTTCTTCCTTCCTTCCTTCCTTCCTTCCTTCCTTCCTTCCTTCCTTCCTTCCTTCCTTCCTTCCTTCCTTCCTTCCTTCCTTCCTTCCTTCCTTCCTTCCTTCCTTCTTTCTTTCCTTCCTTTCTTCCTTCCTTCCTTCCTTTCTTCTTCTTCTTCCTTCCTTCCTTCCTTCCTCTTCCTTCCTTCCTTCCTTCCTTCCTTCCTTCCTTTCTTTCTTTCTTTCTTTCTTTCTTTCTTTCTTTCTTTCTTTCTTTCTTTCTTTCTTTCTTTCTTTCTTTCTTTCTTTCTTTCTTTTCTTTCTTCTCTTCTCTCTTTCTTTCTTTCTTTCTTTCTTTCTTTCTTTCTTTCTTTCTTTCTTTCTTTCTTTCTTTCTTTCTTTCTTTCTTTCTTTCTTTCTTTCTTTCTTTCTTTCTTTCTTTCTTTCTTCTTTCTTTCTTTTTCTTTCTTTCTTTCTTTCTTTTCTTTCTTTCCTTTCTTTCTTTCTTTCTTTCTTTCTTTCTTTCTTTCTTTCTTTCTTTCTTTCTTTCTTTCTTTCTTTCTTTCTTTCTTTCTTCTTTCTTTCTTTTCTTTCTTTCTTTCTTTTCTTTCTCTTTCTTTCTTTCTTTCTTTCTTTCTTTCTTTCTTTCTTCTTTCTTTCTTTCTTTCTTTCTTTCTTTCTTTCTTTCTTTCTTTCTTTCTTTCTTTCTTTCTTTCTTTCTTTCTTTCTTTCTTTCTTTCTTCTTTCTTTTCTTCTTCTTCTTCCTTCTTCTTCCTTCTTCTTCCTTCTTCTTCCTTCTTCTTCTTCTTCTTCTTCTTCTTCTTTCTTTCTTTCTTTCTTTCTTTCTTTCTTTCTTTCTTTCTTTCTTTCTTTCTTTCTTTCTTTCTCCTTTCTTTTCTTTCTTTCATTTTTATTGTGGTCAAAGTGAATTACAAATCTTTCACAGTAATATTTAAGGCACATAGTGAGAATGAATGAGGGGCATTCCTACCACCAGTGTTGTCCTCCCTTTACCTCTGTTCCCCACATGCATCCCACATCTCCTTCCTTTACCCCCTGTAATGCTAGTGCATCTGTTCCCCCCCTATACAGCTTATTGTAGATTGGGTATTGATACTGTTGTTGTTGTCTTTGGATTTGGTTCAAGTCTGATAATTTTATTTTATTTCCACAAAATGAATATATGACTGTCTGGTCTTGGTACCATCCATTTTCCCCCCTCCAATTATGAGGCTGATCAAGGTGGTTCCAGTAATGTAACTCTATTGGAGATATAAGTAAATATATGGGAGAAGAAAAGAAAAAAAGGCAAATAAAAAAGAGAAAAACTAGGAGAAGTCCATCTAGGTGTTATAAATATCCATGTAGAAGAAGAAAGGGAAAAAAAGAAGAAAAAAGTAACAAAACAAGACAAAAGAAAAACAAAAAAGCAAGACCAGCAACTTAAAAAGGGGTTGTGTTGTTGTTCTTCTTCTTCTTCTTCTTCTTCTTCTTCTTCTTCTTCTTCTTCTTCTTCTTCTTCTTCTTCTTCTTCTTCTTCTTCTTCTTCTTCTTCTTCTTTTGCATAGGCACACTAGATATTGGGGGAATTAGAACGGGAATTCCCTTAGCCTAAGAGATACAGGGTTTCTCCGCCCTTGAAGCATACTGCCATGGGAACAACTACAGGCTCCATACTCACTTATTAACATATCCCAAGGTCTTTTTATGGTGCCAGAAAACTTTCCATTCAGATGTGGGTGATGACATCTCTCCTCTGTAGCTGGAGATCTTGCTATCATAAGGCGAAGACTAGGAGAGAGTTTTTTTGTTTGTTTGTTTTGTTTAGGGTTCTAGGGATTCTGTTCCATCAGTGTTGTTTGTAATCTGTCTTCTGTAATTAGTGGTCTTGATTTTTGCTCAGATCCTAGGACAGAGCCTAGGCTATAGTCTTTTAACATGGTTCTAGAAGTTCTGCTCAGTCGCAGTTGTCAAAGTCAGACCTCTAGGATTAGTGATCTTGGGTTTTGTATGAGTCTTAGGCTGAGGCCTACTCTAGGAACTTCCTCATTGGTCCCTTGATAGGTTCTGTCCAGTCCAAGTTTGTCAAAGTCAGTCTTCTGTAAATAGTGATTTTGGGTTTCTCTTAGGGCAAAGGATGACATGTCTCCTAATTGCATCATTAGGTGATGAAATAGGTTTTTGTTTTTTGTTGTTTTTTTTTTTTAAATTTTTATTGTTAGTTCTGCCCTTTCTTAACCCCACCAACACACCTGAGATCTCTTGGTCCCTGTTCTGCTAAGGGTTATTTTGAAACATTGATTATTGTTTTCCCCTTAGTACCTGTATTGTTTCTATATTGGGGTAGTCAAGATAGGCCTGTAAGGGGCGAGAGAAATAGCACAGGCAGTAAATTGCTTGCCTTTTCATGTGGACAATGCAGGCTCAATCCTTGGTATCCTGTATAGCCCTTTGAGCCTTATCAGGACTGATCCCTGAGTGCAGAGCCAGCTGTAAATCTGAGCATTGCTGTGTATGGCTCAAAATCAAAACCAAAACCAACAAAAATGTATGTACAATAGAAAAATTTGGAGGCCAGAGTGGTGGTGCAAGTGGTAAGGCATCTTGTCTTGCCCACACTAACCTAGGTCTGACAGCTGTTTGATCTCCCATCACCCCATATGGTCCCCCAAGCCAGGAACGATTTCTGAATGCATAACTGAAAGCAATCCCTGAGCATCACCAGGTGTGGCCCAAAAATAAAAAAAAATTTTTGGGATGAAAGATGATTGTCATATCTATTTTAAAAACTTCATAATTTATTCCATGATATAATTTATAATTAAGTTAAAATCTGCTATTACAAATATTAAAGGTAGGGTTTGCACTAGTATGTCTGGGACATAGATACTTTTTCAGATACTTCAGTCCAGAAAAGGATATACTAGTTTATGGTTGCTCTCCTGATTAGATAGGGAATATACTAGTTTAGGACCATGGTATAGACAAATGGTCACACATCACCCAACTGAAGAAGCAGGTTGACCTAGAATCATGTGGATATAAGAGCAAATCCTTACTAGTGCCTCAGACTATCTCTGTAGGAGATCCCAGAAGACCATCATCAGGTTAAGGATTAAATTCAACTATTTGGTCTACCACATGGTTGGGAAATGTGGCATGCATTTAGAATGATAAAATTATTAAAATTGAGAACTTCTGAGCCACCTCATGAGATATGTTTTGGAAAATATATTACTGTGCCCAGTATTGCACCCATGAAACAACATGGCTTCATTCTTTAATGGTGTGTATTAAAGAAGACAAAAAGAAACATCCTAATTTTCTTGTTTTATGAAATGACTAAACGAGTGGTGTGTAAGATGCATTAAAATACACTATAATTACATTGCTATGCACATGGATGGTATTTATTTTGTCAACTTGTTAGAATCCCAGGGGCTTGATTTACTGAACAACTGTGTTCATTGACCCATATAGCCTTCTATGATTGAGGAAAGGTGGTTCCATCTGCAAAATGAGGGGCATTTAATATGCAACATTCCCCCCCCCCTTTTTTTTAATGTACTCACATGGAACATCTGAGTTTGTGCAAATGACTCAGTCCTTGGTCTCTGCTGCCTTGCATTCATGCATGTTTTCACCCTTGTTCTGATAATTGTTTTCTTTTTTCTTTTTGTGTTTTTTTTTTGGGGGGGGGGGTCACACTCAGTGGCGCTCAGAGGTTACTCCTGGCTCTGGGCTCAGAAATCGCTCCTGGCAGGCACGGAGCACCATATGGGATACCGGGATTCTAACCACCGGCCATTCTGTTTCAGCTGCATGCAAGGCAACTGCCCTACCACTGTGCTATGTCCCTGGCTCTGATAATTGTTTTCTCAATAGTCTCTCCTTTTCATTATTGATTATAGGGATCAGGGGAAAGGTCACCTTGTCTAGAGTGTACTGTTCCCAGTGTATAACTGTAGTTGTTAGTTCAGAGATGTGCCAGAGATCTAGACTAGGTCAATATAAACCTCAATTCCTGGGGTTTTCCTTTTGCTTTGAAGGAAGTGGCTACCCACTTTCCACCCCCCCCCCTTCATGTTTTCACTGCCAGGGAGGATGATGATGTAGGATCAGCATATTTTGTTATATGTGTGCACAGATGGGGACTTTTCCTGAAAACCCCAAGGAAGGTGGGTTTTCTTGAACAGGGAAACAAATTCAAAAAAAAATACACAAACAAAAGGACTTACAAGCACAAGAGAAAAGAATAAATTCAGGCTCTTCTTCAAATCACCAGGAAAATTTATGCTCCACTCAGTAGCGAGAGTACCCAATACCCAGATCTCTTCAGCAGCAAATTCTGATTTGTCCTTTGAAAGACCCCATGTTAAGTTTCCCTTAAAAGGATCATCCCCTTTAACACAGTGTTCCTGGGGGAATCTTACCAAGGAAGCCATCTGTAGCTCTTCATTATAGACTCTACCCTCTGTTTTTGGAATTGGCTTCTCTAACTTGGAAAAATGATTCACCATTCTTTGTGCAGATGATTTTCCATAAACCATCCATAGCAGAAGCACAGCAATGATTCTGTTCTTCCCAATAGAATCCCTATACATTTTAGGGGTTGTTTATTATTTTGGTATTTTGGGGGCCACAGTTGGCTCTGCACTCAAAAAGATAATTCTTTGAAGTGCTCTGGGGAGCACATAGAATGCCAGGAATTGAGCCTGGGTAGATCAAATGCAAGGCAAATGTCCTTCCTGCTGCATTATCTCTTTACCCCTACCCGCCAATTTTTGTTATTATGGCAGTTTTGCACTAAGGCCCCAGATTTTGCCACATTAGAGGGAGTCCCTGAGAAGATCTCAGATGGTTGCCTTTAAGTGTGTTTCTTGCCTGGAGACACAGTTTAGAGTTGGGTCTGCCAAGGTGCCTATGCGATTACTTTTCCTTGACAAATAATGGACTTAGATGCTTTATTCTTGATTTTGGATGTAGTGATGTTTGTAGATGTTTCTTGAGTACATACTAGCTACCAGGCCCAGTGCTCTGTGACATATTGCACATGAATGAGGCAGATGCTATTATTAATCTAAAATTGCTGATGAGAAGGTTGAGGTTCGGAGAGCTAAGTAACTTCCTCAGTATCTCAATAAGCCAAGGAGCTTAACTTCATTCACCAGGACTAGCTATGGCAGAAAAGAGAAGTTTCCAGGGGGGAAATAGGAACCAACCATCTATTTCTTCTGAAGCTTAATTTTCCCAGAAACATATTGCTTAGAAGTGATTCCACCCCAGAGAAGAGCTCAGGGCAAAAAGATAATTGCTAATCCTTACTGAGAGCATGCTTTGCACCATGCTGCACACACATTTAATCTTCACAGTTCAGTCATGTCACACATGTAACTATTACATCTATAATAGCTGTTGGGGAGCTATTGATAACAGCCCTATCTTTATTCTTTCTTTCTTTCTTTCTTTTTTTGGACCATATTCAGCAGATCTTATTCCCAGCTCTGAACTCAGGTATCACTCCTGGGAGGGCTTGAGGAACCAAAGGTATGCCAGGCATCAAACCCAGGTCAACTGTGTGAAAGGCAAGCATCTGGCCCTCTGTACTATTATTACAACTTCAACCCTATCTGTCTGATGTAGAAAATGGGCACAAAGATCAGGTAAATTGTGAAATATTTGTGAGCCATATTTGTGGAAGAATTAAATCAGGGGTCCTCAAACTTTTTAAACAGGGGGCCAGTTCACTGCCCCTCAGACTGTTGGAGGACCAAACTATAGTTAAAAAAATACTATGAACAAATTTCTATGCACATGGCACATATCTTATTTTGAAGTAAAAAACAAAATGGGAAAAATACAATATTTAAAGTGAAGACTAAGTAAAGATAAATCAATAAACTTATCAGTATTTAAATGTGAACTACGGGCCTGTTTTTGGTGTGTCATAGTTTGAGGACCCTTGTCTGAGACTGAGAGGAGGAGTCAAGGGACAGAAGGAATGGAGTTGGGGAGTGTGGTACACATCCCACACATGCACACTGTGGGCCCAGGACAAGCTGGCAGCTAAGCAGGACAGGCAGCAGTGGCAAAAATATCCAGCGGCACAAATAAATGACCTCAGTGGATTTCATGTGGCCTGTGGAACATAGTTTTGGGACTCCTAACTATACACTAATACCTCTGGTCTCCAGTTTTCTTGTTACACTTTTCTTTAAGCTCTGCCAAATGTCCAAGAAGGATGTGCAGCACATAGACATTATTCCCGCAGAGCTTTCCCAAATATAAGTTCTGGAACTGTCTCAAAATGACAGGTTCATGGATCAAATTGGAAAGGTCTCTCCAGGTAATTCATCAGAGGCAGAAGATGCAAAACATACTTATGTGTATGTGTGTGTGCATGTGCACACGTGTGCTCCCCAAACACAATCTTGTACATAAGACAATTACTTAATGGCAGTTCTTTTGTGTCTGCTATGAAGTAATGGCCTTACATAGATTTACAGATGTAGTATAAATTTGAGGACTGTGACTCACTGGCAGAGCATCTGTATTGCATATGTGAGACCCTGAATTCCATCCCTGGCATTGTAAAAATAAAATATCAAATTAAACAAACATATATGAATATTACTTCATTAATACTCTTACCCAAGAAATTTGCTTTGATTTTAGTCTTCTAGTTTGTGAAAAATTGAACAAGTAAGGAGTCAATTGTGATGATAATGATGATGCTTATGATACTTTAGACACTTTTTAATGGTTTAATACATCATAATACATAGATTTCTTCCAGATTTTCCTTGAACCTTTTCAAAGGTAGGACTTAGATTAATTGAGTTTAAGCACAAGCAGGTCAAATGACATGCATTTGTATATGGAATTTCCATCTTCTCATACTCACTTCAGGTCCTTGGGTGACATTAGAATGTAGCATCTTATGAAGAGAGGAGCAGATTCTCTTTGAAATCTACTCTTATTTAGAAGCTAAGGTGCTTTAAGATTTATACCTTAGTCTCTGCTTGAGATGTCAGACCAGAAGAAAACCTGCATTTCTTGACAGGAAGTAAGCAACTTGCATCATAAATGTTTTTTACAAGCTACTAAAATATTAATAGGTATGAGCTGGCACAAAGTAGGGTATAATCCACATTCCCATTTCAATAGGATATTATGTTGATCTCAATCAGATTTGTCTTGGTTCCTAAAGGTACCTGAAAAAATGATCCAAGTCCCCCCTTCACCACCATCCCTCCTAATTAAATCTAAATGGTGGTGAGCAAAAGAAAAGATTGGAGTGACTTGCCAAAACTCTCATTTTAAAATGTGAAAACTATAATTTAGATAATTTGTGATAAGAGGTTTGAATGATTCTGTCTAGAAAATTGTGATGGAAAACAACCAGGTGACTCATTGCCAAAGGACAAGATGCAGCAGGGAATCCCTGAGGTCTAAAAGAGGAGGAATGATGGAGCAATGGGCAATATGATTGTTCACTGTGTTGCATCCCGACTTGCCAATGGCTGCATACTTAACAAGATGCCCATTGCATGGGCTTTGAAACAGACCCTGCATGAATTGCCCTACTAGAGGAGAACAGTCACATGTTATCTCTACCTTACTTAGCATAATATTGCAATCCTCATTGAATGGCAATAAAAATAAAGTCACTTACACTCTCATCTTTATATTTGTTTCACTAATGAAATAAGTCTGTTTCTTCTGGCACTAATTTCTTTAGTTGCATCCATAGAGAATTAGCCATATTTATATATTATTGATGTAATTACAGATGTTGGTGTTTTCAAAGCATTTTATATAGATATTTGTAGATATGGTAAATAAAGCTTTAGCATTCAAACATCTGTTCCATACACAACATTTATTGAGCATCCAATAGTTTTAAGGTGCCATAAGTGAATGAGAGGAATGACCAACTTTTAAATAAGAGGTGGTTTTAGGTCATAGTCTTTCTTTCACTCAATTTCCAGGCTCCCTGGGCAAGGCTGGCTGTTACAAAGGTTTTTTTTTCCCTGAATAAATTTATAACACATATACTTCACACATTATGAAGCAAATATTGAGCCTGTAGGTTGAGAGCATGGCCATGATGTAAGATGGAAAAGGAGAAACTCTTCAAATTTGAAAAAAAGAAATTGTGATCTTTTCTTGTTTGCTCAGAGTTCCTAAACCAACATACTCATGTTTGGTGTTTCTGAAATGGACAGTGCCATTTTCCATCAGAAATGCAACTCTGCAGCACACATTTCCTAAGATGGAATGAAATGCACTGAGATCCAGGCCATTTCAGTTTCCTTAGAACTCCCTATAAGGGAAGAAGGAGGGGAAACAATCAAATTACTTTGAGCCTTTGAGATTAAATTTTATCTTTTAAAGCTCATGAAATAAATGGACTGTAGAAAGCTTTTGAGAAGTCTGTGGGGTCTTTGCTTCATACTCTGATTTCTTTGCCACCTCATGACTCTCCTTTCTTTTCACTATTTCTTACCAGGGTATGGGAATATTGCTCCAAGCACTGAAGGAGGCAAAATATTTTGTATTTTATATGCTATCTTTGGAATTCCACTCTTTGGTTTCTTATTGGCTGGTATTGGAGACCAACTTGGAACCATCTTTGGGAAAAGCATTGCAAGAGTGGAGAAAGTCTTTCGAGTGAGTATTGCATCTACTTAAACATTTATCTCTGTTATCTAGTTGGCTTTAACAAACCATACTTGTGTTTTTTCTGGAATGTCCCTTAACCTTTGCTCCCTAAATGCTGGTGAGCTAGTTGGCCTCATTGGCATGTGTACCTGGGTTCCTCAGTGATCACCATGTAAACCACCAGCCCGCAGCCTTTGCTACTTAGATGCTCAGTTTCTAACCTAAACATGGCAGCCCTGTCTCCAAGAACTCTTCTAAACCCCTTGGCATTATGAACCACTGTAACAGACATTCAGTTCATCACATTAAATATGTTAAACCCAGATTCATGAGAAATGGCTGGTCTGTCATTTTTGATTTTTATATTGCTTCTCTAGATCTCAGCTTATTTATTTCTAGAAGAAATTGAACAAACAGCTTTTGAAATTCCTTTTAGCAAAAGCAAAAAAAATTTTTGGTTACTCTAGCTAAATGAAGAAGCAGTTATAATCATTTTGACTAAAGCTAATTCCAAATATGGGGACTTGGATGGGGACTTGGTTTCCTCTAATAAATTTTTGATTGCTAGTAGAAAGCACATTCTCCTTCTGTTGTTTAATCAATTGGAATGTTGGGCCATACCCCGTGAGACTCAGGGATTACACCTGGTGATGCTCTGGGGACTACATGGGATGCTGGGGATCGAATTTGGGTCTGCTGCATGCAAAATATGCATGTAGAGTCCTACCTGTTCTACTATTACCCTGACTCCTCCTTCCATCTAAAGCTATCTCCTTCTTCAATGGATCATTCAACAGATAATTTTAAGATAGAACCTTGAAGACCTAAATTTTCCCTTAGTACTGATGGCTCATGCAGATCCTTGCTGTTCCATGAAAGGCTGGTGTCTTCTAGAAAGAAGTCAGTTTATTGCTGTGTAGAGTGAACAGATGTGTACCTCTGTAGATGTATGCATTTGCATATATATTGGTCTCCAATGGTAGAGTGCTATTGGCAGGGGTGGCTATGTTCTAGAAGGAGAGGAGGCACACTTCTTGAATGTACAAATAGCCAGGATTCTGCACCAGTTTTCTTGCTGTGTGTTGTTTTGTAGAAAATCTCAAAGCACTTGAATACTCATTTTTAAATTAATTTTTATATTATCAATTTTTTAATATTTGAATTCACAGCCTCACACAACACCTCCCCTCACCCAATTCATTTAAACTCCATCTGAAAGGACAATGAGTTCTTTGGGTGAGTCTTTGAGAATCGAAAATTGTGCAAACTAGCAAAGCTTGAGATATTGTGTTCTGAGGTTTTAGTTTAGTTCTTGTAAGAAGGTATAATCCTGCCCCTAGCTCCACCCATACTTCCCACCACCTCACTTGCTTGATGGTTATGAAGCCTGTTTTCTCATTTTTATTCTTGAAAGAAAATACTCTTCATCTTTATTCTTTGTCATGGACTGAAAATAAAATAAAATATCACTGGGTGTGGTCCCCAAATCCAATCAATTAAGCAATGGAAGGAGAATGTACTCTCTACCATTAATCTAAATTTATTAGAGAAAACCATATCTCCATATTTGGTAGCTGATATAGTCAAAATGATTATAACTGCTTCTCTCATTTAGCTAGAGTAACCGAAATAAAACCTCCTAGGTGCCTATTGTTGGGGTTCTCCTAACATACCCAAACATGCAACTCCTGCTAAAAGATTGCTGAGATAGGCTGTATTTTTTTAAATTTGTTTTATTTTTGTTATTTTTGGGCCACACTCGATGGTGCCCAGTGGTTATTTCTGGCTTTGCACTCAGTAATCGCTCCTGATGGTGCTGGGGAGACCATGTGGGATGCCAGGGATCTAACCTGGGACTGTGTGCAATGAAAATGCCCTCTCTGCTGTGCTTTCACTCTGGTCCCCAGTATTAGGAATGTTTTTGGCAGCATAGTAACAAAATGCCTGATGTTCAAGTTTTCATTGGGATATATAAATAAAAACACATTCATCTCTTGAGTTCAAATAAATTGACACATTGACACAGGAGTCAGCAGGAGATGAAATGTCAGCTTTACTATTGAGACACTAGTCAGACAAAGGAGCCTTAGCTCAGATGTCAAAATATCTCACTACCCACATCACCAAGGTTTAGAAGAATTGCCCTGTTGTGTTAGTTTACTAGGCTTCTGTAATAAATTATCATGAAGAGTGAGACCTAAAGCAACAACTTCATGATTCTGTTGGTCCAAAATTGCGTTGGCCTTGTTGGAAGCTTTTTAAAGGATACAGACAGGGACTCGGAATATGGGAAAGCATCTGATTCCAAATGCTTTCAGACTCGGTACAAAAACTTACATTTTAAGGTTTCTTTTTATTGTCAGATTCCTATTTCTTGATAGTATCGGGTGTGGCCATTCTTAGCATTTAGAGGTTATCTATTTCATTCTTGGCAGGAATATGTTTCTTATTCTCAATCACTGCATCACACAAGTACACCCAAACTGTCCTCTCTGCTCTATTCTCCTTGAACCTGTTGTTAACTTTGCCTCCTTTGGCTGGTCACCACATACTGTGCAAGGTGGATTGTTTGGTCTAAATGGGAAGTTGATAAGCACTAGTTATGATACATGACCAAAGACACAGTTCCTGGGACTACCTGTTACACTCTATTTGACAAACATTCCTAAAAGTTAGATACAGGAGGCTCATGCAATGCCTTTTGGAGAATACTAGTACACTCCCTTGAGATTCGTTTCATGTCTGAGATACAAGGGCCATAACTTGCTTGACACAAAAGGTGAATACTTGTACTGAAGCCTGAACTCATGTGGGCCCAAAATATTTTCCATAATATGCATTCATGTATACCACTAAACCAGTGTGGCACTTAAAGGCTAATTTGTGGAGTGTTTTTCTGTCTTTTTTTTTTTTTTTAATATAATGTAAGGTGTAAAAAACTGTTTCCTGGATTTCTGAGTAGCAAGGAAAATAATTATTTGGGATTAAGCAGTGCTGTCTTAAGTTACAAAAAGCCGATTTTGTGATTGGAAAGCTTTTGGTTTTTCCTGTTGTGACCTGAGAGCCTGTGTGCTGTGATTAAAGCTGCTACAGGAAAACTGGGCACTCCTGGATTGAATTCTGAGTTCTTGTTCTGAGTTAGACTTTGTCCTTCTGTAGGAAGCAGCCGATCTTTTGATCTGAATGATCAACAAACTTTGTGCTACTACTTCTTCAACTAAACGCCAGTTTTTTTCTTCTACCCTCTTACCCTGTTCCCAACAAGGTTACAGAAGGAATTGAGTTTTAGGTTCCAAGCATAACTGCTAAGCAATGACAAGTTACCTGAGGCTTCTCTAGACTGTGGTTATTGGAACTTGAACCTGTTACTGGCTTCAGATGGGGTTATGATAGCTAGGGTCTGCTAATACTATTCTGTTAGAGGGCTGACCAATCACTGGGCCTGCAGTAAGGAGAGTTAGGGGCAAGGGCTACTGCAAGCTTCTTCTAAGTGCCTGCTAGGAATCAGGGAGAGATTTGAAGAACTGTTTATCAGAGTTGTTTCCATCTTGGTGCCTTCAAAGCTAGTTTCTGGGAGCATAGGGGTTAAGGGAGTTAACTGAAAATAATTCTTATTTCAGGAAGAGTAAAACCTTTATTTTGGATGGTGTGTGTGTGTGTGTGTGTGTGTGTGTGTGTGTGTGTGTGTGTGTGTGTGTGTATTTTTAAGCCTGTGCATCTGGTTCATTTTGTTGGTAGTGGAAACTTTTTTTTTCTTATGGTGCTATGTAACACCAAAATAATTATGCAGGGAGTCGAGGGAGGAGCCCTTGGGAAGGAGTGAGTGCTCTGGTTTGCATTTGTATAACTGGCTAAAATGAGTGCATACCATATTAAAATATCACAGAATTCACTCTGAATTCACAAATGAAGGTTGTGAGTTTATTGACGGTGGAGAGAAGATAGTGGGTGTTAAGTGAGCAATTGCTTTCTTACTTCCCCAAAGGACTGCAAGAGGCTGGAAGCTAATTATTTTCAAATGCTAATATTTTTAGAGTTTTGTTCACTAGGTCTCTTCAAAATTAGCTTAAGAATAAATTCTGGCCTCACTAGAAGGCATGATGTCCCTTGGGAGAAGCTAACTAAACAGTGTCCTTAAAGTAGGCTCCGACACAGCTTTTCTTTTCTCCCTTGAACACAGGGTTGTTTGGCTTTAGAACTCTTGGCACACTGGAGGAGGTATCTGTCATGAGACATGTCCCATGTGTCATTGGAGGTTTGGCAGCATCCCTAGCCTCTGCTCACTAGATGCCAGTATCATTAGTATCTCCAGTTACAACAGCCAAAAAAGTCTCTTGATATTAATAATATTCATTCCCTGCAGGCCAGATTGTCTAGTTAAGAACCAAAAAAGTTGGGGGAGGGCTGGGATCAGTAGTGCAGTGGATAGGGCAATTGCCTTGGACATAGATAATCCAAGTTCGGTTCCCCGAATTTGCCAGGAGTCACTTCTGAGCACAGAGCCAGGAGTAACTCCTGAGCGCTGCCAGATGTGGACATAGCAGCCCCTTGAAGTAGGATTGCCTTATAATAGTTTATGAGTCCCAGAAATATAATCTTATGAATCAGCATTTGTAGATCTCACATTATACTCACCACATTGGCAGCATCCTGGTCTCTCTTTATTACTATTAAGTTGATCTATTTTTACCTTTCCTGGTAACTTCTATTTTGTTCTTATCATCTGAAAATGTTTTTGTTTTGGAAAGATCACCTTTTTATCCTCTAAAATTCATCCTTTCTGTTTTTGTTTTCTGAGTCACACCCAGTGGTGCACTACACTACTACCCCTGGGTAGTAGTGCTAGGGGTCACACCTGACAGTGCTCAGGGGACTATGCAGTAACAGAAACTGAACCTAGGATTCCTGCATGCAAAGCCTGTGCTCCAGCCTTTTGGATTATTCATTCAGCCTTTGAAGAACTATTCTGGGGTCTAAGAGATAGCATGAGGATAATTCTGGTTCTATCTCTGGTACACACACGCACTGAGAATTGTCCAGGAATGATCCTTGAGAGCAGAGTCAGGAGTAAGCCCTGCAGACAGCTGTTATGCCTTTGGCCCTTAAACCCAACTCAACCCAACCCAACTCAACCTAACCTAACCCAACTCAACCATACCAACTTAACCATACCAAACCAACCTAATTTTGCTGAGATATAGGAGCTAATTTAGCTTTTACTCACTCCACCTAGACCCTCAAAGGTCTGACTGTGTATGCTCTGGTCCCTTGGCTGAATCTGCTGCAGGAGCTATTTGCATAAATGGTTCTCACCAAGTTGCCCAGGAATTTCAGACCACTCCTCTCTTGGGTGGTGGGTCCTTAAAGAGGGCCTAGAAGATAATGTCATTTGGGAACAAGAACATTTCTCACCAATGAGGGGAAATGCCTAGGCATCTGGCCTTTAGGAGATGCATAAAGTTAGACTTGACCCATGTATTCATTCTGCAGTTGACCAGTAAAAACTGACCTAATGTATGGTTCTTCCTCTTACTTGGCTTATCTTTGATAGCTGGCAAGTTTCCATTGAATTTTTTATGCTGCCATCTGAGATCACTACAGGAGGATTTTATGTCTGTTAAGATGCATCTTCACATGACTATAAAGAGTAAAGTGATCAAACTCCATCTAAAATATAACTGCTTAAAATATCGCCTGGTAGTGTTGAACATGAGACTTTTTTAAGGTGGCTAGAACAGACTTTCTTTCTTTCTTTCTTTCTTTCTTTCTTTCTTTCTTTCTTTCTTTCTTTCTTTCTTTCTTTCTTTCTTTCTTTCTTTCTTTCTTTCTTTCTTTCTTTCTTTCTTTCTTTCTTTCTTTCTTTCTTTCTTTCTTTCATTTCTTCCTTTCCTTCCTTCCTTCCTTCCTTCCTTCCTTCTTCTTTTCTTTCTTTCTTTCTTTCTTTCTTTCTTTCTTTCTTTCTTTCTTTCTTTCTTTCTTTCTTTCTTTCTTTCTTTCTTTCTCTTCTTTCTCTTCTTCTTTCTTTCTTTCTTTTCTTTCTTTCTTTCTTTCTTTCTTTCTTTCTTTCTTTCTTTCTTTCTTTCTTTCTTTCTTTCTTCTCTTCTCTCTTTCTTTCTCTTTCTTTCTTTCTTTCTTTCTTCTTCTTTTCTTTCTTTCTTTCTTTCTTTCTTTCTTTCTTTACTTTCTCTTTCTTTCTTTCTTTCTTTCTTTCTTTCTTTCTTTCTTTCTTTCTTTCTTTTTTTTGTAAACTTGATGATTATAGATCCCATCTGGGAATTGGGTGGTTATGGTGGGGTATCCATCTTCTGGGGTCTTTATTGGGACACTTGTACTTATCATTTGTCATAAAGTTTTGGTGGAGGTTTATGACACTGCAGTCTTGAAGTCTAGAGCTAAATTGCTAATTTGTTGTGAGGTTTTCTCTATATTAGGTCCACAGTGATGGTTTTTACTTAACGTAAGTTATACAATAATCCTGTCAATGAGACTTTCTGGGGAGAGAGAGGAGTTTGGGGATTCACAGAGTGGGGAGCTAATCCCAATATTGTGCATGCTGCTTTCCTCCTGTTGGCCCCATCATGATCCTTGCTAGTGAAGTGACCAGGGAGACCAGGCTCCTGTCCAGTCTGGACATTAGAGTCCCAGTATCCATGCAGGTTTGCAAGTTTCTCATTGATTCTTGCAGAAAAGAATTTCCAAAGGCATGAAGTTAAATGGTGGTGCTTTGGTCATCATGCAGTGCCAGGAATTGAATCCAGAGACTCACAGATGCAAGATAGATCCTTTGTCACTGATAGACATCTTGGCCCCAAGATGTGTCTTAATTTTATAGGGCTCATATCTGACAATACTCAACATCTGGCATAGGCCTGGCATTTGTACCTATTAGGGCTATGCCTTG
Source organism: Suncus etruscus (assembly GCF_024139225.1). Lineage (NCBI taxonomy): Eukaryota > Metazoa > Chordata > Mammalia > Eulipotyphla > Soricidae > Suncus > Suncus etruscus. The sequence goes on along the minus strand of NC_064850.1, from coordinate 32,545,062 downwards.
TGGTGTTTGGGGGACCCTAAGATATACTGAGGTTTGAACTCAGGGACTTGCATAAGCTAGGCTTGTGATTACCACTTGAGCTATCTACACCTCCCAAACATTGAGAATATAATTCTCAGTGGTGTCTTAACTCAAACTTGGTTCTGAGTTCAAATCTTGGTTCCAAACTCAAGGAAAATTATGTAAGGAGCTCTTCATAAAGTTTATTTTAATAGAAGAAAGTCTCCAGAACATATATATTCATTATCCATTTGGTCTTGTCAAATGAAAAGACAGCTACTTCCTAGATTCATGAAGGTTTTATTTACTAGTACATATTAGGGGGTCAATGGTGTGCTTCAAGTGATGATTGGTTCAATCTCAGTGTTATATCATCTCTGGGGTTTGATCCTGGGGTGCCACAGTACTTTTGGGGGGTGACTTTTATGACCCTCAAGCATTTTTAAGTATAAATTACTTTATTTAAAGATTATGTATTACATAGTCTATGTAGTTGGTCATATTACATTTGTTTCTAGGTAAGTAGAAGCAAAATTATTAGAAAAGAAAGAAAAGCACAGCAGCAAAATTTGTGAAAATTATTGTATCTCACAATGAAGTCATTAAATAATTGTCAGAAGGTTTAATAAAGTCTTGTTGCTAGTTCTGTTACTTATTTTGTTTCTGAATATTAGGTGGTTTCAGATGCACATTGGTATCTAAATTGTTATTACAGTGAGGACAGCATTAAAAAAAATTGGAGGGGCTGGAGAGATAGCACAGTGGTAAGGCATTTGCCTTAGATGCAGAAGGACAGTGGTTCAAATCCCGGCATCCCATATGGTCCCCTGAGCCTGCCAGGAGCGATTTCTGAGCATAGAGCCAGGAGTAACCCCTGAGTGCTGCAAGGTGTGACCCAAAAACCAAAAAAAAAAATTTTTGGAGTTGTCCTGCCACCATGACTGTGGCTGTATGGTCCAGGAATTCCAAGCACTATTGCTGATACTGCACTTTTGTGGAGCATGGTTTCTAATCCAAAGCTTCCTGAAATATGAAAAGGTAGAGGAGTGGCTGTCCACACTTACTACAAAAAATTCCTGGTAATGTTGCCCAAATACTAGCGTACATGGAGTTTTTGTCAGATTGGTGTTTCTGCAGAGAACTGTAGATGAGTGGTTAAGCAGACCCATTTGTGAAGTGGTGATTGTAGATGATGAGTGTAGCAGGCATGGCTTTGGCAGGATGGGGACTTGGCCTCCCCTCTCCACTCTAGATGGCCAGCTTTCATCTATGTGGTGAGTGTATATATAATTTTTTCCTGGCTTGGTTTATATCTTTTGAGAATGGTGTGATTTTATGGAGTTGGTCAAATGCAAACATGGTGACTATGTTGAACCTCTCAAGCACTTCTGAGACTGAACAATGATGGAATTAGCTATCATAATAATAAAAGACAAAATCAAAAAATCTATTTCAGTGCTTGACAGAGAGAAAGTACATGGGTGAAGGCACTTGCCATGCTTGCAGCTGACCTGGGTTCAATTCTCAGCACCACCTGGTTCCCTGAGCTTTGCTAGATGCAGTCCTAGAGCTCTCTAGCACTGAGTACATCCACAAATGCCTTAGAAGTCTCTGAGCATGACCCAGGTCATGCCTGCACCATCAGGCCTGATCAGGACTGCATAAATGAGCCTTGTATTGGACAGTGATAGGCTGTCCTGATAGACTGAGAATTGCCATGATGCATTATAGGCCTTTTGAGCACAACTTGGGATACCCACCCCTGCACACAACCTCTTATTTTCTGTCTTTGCATGTTTGAACATCTGCAAATTTAGGATCCATTTCTACACTTTCCAGGTATGCTTGAGTTATGAATTGAATGCGACAATGTTAGTAGCACTCCCATTTTTTTTATTACTATCATAAAGCCAACTTAATAGGTGGATGATTGCTCACACTTACACTTTGCCAATTTTCACAGCCCAGTTTGGTTCCTCTTGAAGGCACTGATTTAATAGAACAATAATATTTTGCCCTTCTACTGAACTCTAGCCTTCAAAATAATTACATTTATCAACATAAGAAAATAAAACCCACACTTTTCTTTTCTTTTACATTTAACCTCCTAGCTCTGGGAACTAAGCCGAATGAACTCCAGTGTAGCTGCCAGCAAGTTAGGGTCTTGAGAAATGTGAGGTGCTTTGCTGAGTGGAATATGTCATCTCAAAGGCAGGTCTGTGATTGTGTGTTTACACCAGGGTGGTTCTAAGGATGGTTTTGGAGTGAGGAGTTGGGTAACTATGTCAAAGGTCAGCTATAGCTTTAGAAAGTTCTACTTGACCCGAGAGAACTGTTTAGACTTGATCTCTGTACCACTTTGTTGCACAAGGGCTGCCTGAATAGAACCCCACCTTGGCCATTGGTACCCCTGCTCCAGCATTATGCACTTTTATCAGGAAAATGCACTTTGCTATCCTGTTCTAAGAAGAGCTGCACCTGCAATGGTGACTCTTCTTCTTCTTCTTCTTTTTTTTTTTTGGTCTTATTTTTTTTTTTAGGCTACATCCTGCAGTGTTCAGAGGTTACTCCTGGATTTTGCACTCAGAAATTACTCCTGGTAGGCTCTGGGGATCATATGGAATACCTGAGTCTAAACCCAGGTGAGCGGCTTGCAAGGCAAATGCATTACTGGCTGTGCTTTGTTCTGCCTCTACAATGGAGCCTCCCTGAATTCATGCTTTGGCATAGTGTCTTGGAAGTTTACTGCTGAATTTTGTATCTTGTTAGTATATTTACTAACACCCTGTATGTGGTGGGTCCCCTGGGGCCTGTGAGACTATTGCCAAGGATCTGAGAATTCTTTTGTGCCTCAAGCATCGCTAGCAGACAGAAAAGTGTCTCCTTCACATGAGTGGCTCCTACTCCCTCTGGTGTGTGCAGAGGGGTGGTTGTCAATACTTCCCTTAAGCTTTCTAAAAGAGGTGCTGCCTAAAGTCACCATCTTTTTAACTTCTTTAATATATTTCACACTTGGTGGATACCCAGGTTTATGCTGGGCAGGGATCGAGTACTTTTTAATGCTTTAAAAAAATTCTCATTTGCAGAAAGTTGAGAATAAAAGGTCAGAGGTCAGCCCATCCCACGTCTCTCTGGTGCTCTGCTAGTGTGTGAAATGGTCAGTTTAGTTCTGGTCCGAGTCTCAGTTTCATGGTGGGAATCTTTTTGTGAATGGTGATTTCAAGAATTGGTTGGATACTTTTTAGAATCTACTTCAACTTTTTCCTTCTGCCTGATGCCTTGTTGGGTGACACATGCCTGACATGAAGGTGAAGGTGACTGTCTCTGCTGTTTTAAAAAAGTGGTTTGGGGACTTTTGGCACACTCACTTTGTTTGGTGACTTGCATATTACTCACTTTCATTAGGTAGTGAAAATACACACACACACACACACACACACACACACACACACACACACACACACACACACACACCACCTTCCCATTCTCCCCTAATCTCTATCTCTAGGATTTTATCCCCATTAGAGCCCAAAGTTGTGAACAGAAAATGTTGATCCTTCTATGACTGACTGCTTTTCCTGAATATGTTTCCAAGGATTCATTCACCTTGGAGCATGTGCCAGAAATTTCTTCCTTTCTATGGTTATAGTTATAGTCATCTGCATACGGAGTCCATTTTACGTACCTACTTAATTGTTTTTGTTTTGGGGCCACACCCAGTGGTGCCCAGGACTTACTCCTAGCTCAATGTTCAGAGATCACTCCTGCAGGGGTCTCAAACTCAATTTACCTGGAGCCGCAGGAGGCAAAATCGGGGTGATCCTTGAGTGCAAAGTCAGTAGTAAGCCTTGAACATTCGGGGGTGTGACCCAAACAACTAAAACAAAACAAAACAAAACAAAAAAGATCCCTCTAGGGAAGGGCCACAAAATGTTGTATGGAGGGCTGCAAACGGCCCGCGGGCCTCGAGTTTGAGACCCCTGGGAGGATTATATAGGGTGCTGGGGATCAAATTCCAATTGGCTCTGCATGGTGCAAGGCAAATGTCTTACCCATTGTGCTATCTTTTCAACTGTACCCAATTTGCTGAATAGGGTGTGGTGGGATTGTGGGGAACTGATAGCGCCTCCCAATCATCTCTCAGAGGCACCCAGGCAGTGTCCCAGCAGTGTTGGAAAATTTTGAATAACAATGCTTTGATCATAGGCAGAAAAGGAGCTGTCTGAGGATATGGCAGTTCTCTGTGTATTTTTTAATTAAAATTTTATTCAATTTCCCCTTTTTTCTTTGTTGTCATTGTTACTGCTACAATGATGAACACTTGTTGGTGGAACCAACTGGGTATCCCAAGGACAGAGCTGTTGGCGAACTCAGCATATCTGTAGGTTCTGAGAACAAACTCTTGGCTTCATACCTGCAATGAGGCATTTGACCAGTAGGTACTTGACCACTTTGTTATCAAAGGTTCCTTTGTATCATTTTCAAGAAGTTGTAGTATTTCAATGGAGGCCTGACTGCCTTACATTCCTATCAGCAATGCACAAAGCATTCAATTTTTCCACAGCTTATCATCAACTTATCAGCAGGGTGGTTTTTTTTTGGGGGGGGGGGTTGTTTATTTGGCCAACACCCAGAGGCACTCAGGGGTTACTCCTGGCTCTGTGCTCAGAAATAACTCCTGGCAGGGGGACCATATGGGATGCCAGGAATCGAACTTAGACCTGGGTAGACCGCATGCAAGGTAAATGCCCTATCCACTGTGCTAGCTCTCTGGCCCCGTTATCTGTAGGGTTTTTGTACCTCTTTTTTAGGCTTAAAGAGAGCTATTAGGTTGCCCTTTAAGTCCCAACTGTCCCAATAGGTGCTATTCTTTGATGGCATAGCACAGAGTCCACCCTCCTCCTCTTATTTCCTGCAGCCCTTGTTGCCCTTCTATTCCCCATGCCCCATCCTGTACCTCTAAACACAGGCCCTGAAACTTGGTTGTCAGGCAGCAGAGTAGCTCAATGTCCAGCCAACCTGTCTCTCTGCCTGCAAATAATAGCCACTTCCCTCTGACCTTGCTGTTGCTCCGAGATCCTCCTATTTGCCACATAATGACCCATTATCTAGCTCTCTATGGTGACTCTTCATTCTCACCCCCCAAGTCAGGTTAAGAAGCAGTTTGCCAAAGAGCCTCTTCATGCTCTCCTTACTGTGAGGGTTATTGCAATAATCAAGAGCTACTACTTCCTTCCAAGGAGGAAGCACCACAATCAATAGTCAGTGTCCATAATGGCTGCATGCAGGGGTAGGCAGCCTCTGAAGCCACTCAGTCTAGTGGTGCATAAACTCTGACCTCCTGCTTACCAGCCTATTTAACTGTGGACTTTATCTCAGCCTCTGTACTTGAAAGAAGATAAAAATAGCAGTGAACCTGAGAAATGATGGCATAGGCTTAAGGCATTTGCCTAGTGTGGTGTTTATACTGGTTCAATCCCCAGTGCCACATATGGTTTTCATAGCATCACCAGGAGTGAGTCTATTTATTTTTTAAAATTACTTTATTTAAATACCATGGCTGCAAGGTTCATAGTACAGTTGTTTTTATTTTCCTTCACAGTTATAAAGTTGTTCATAATTGGTCACACAGTGTTTAACACCTTTCATCAGTACACATTTCCTACCACCAATGTCTCCAGTTTCCATATCACCCTCCTCTCTGCCTGCCTCTGGAACAAACATTTTTCTTATGTCTCTATTTCTCTTCTATTTTTCTTTTTGACACTATGATTTGCAATATCATTATTGAAGAGGTATCTTGCATATTACTTTTAGCACCCAATTCTTGTCTAGAGTGATCATTTTCAACTATCATTGTCATAATTGTCCCTTCTCTGCTCTAACTGCACTTCTCTGCTATTTGTGGCAAGCTTCCTACTATAGACTTGTCCTCCTGGACTTCATCCATATAGTATTTGGATATTATTGTCATACTATATATTTTAAATACAGGAATGATTTTTGAGCACAGAGCCAAGAGTAAGGCCTGAGCACTATTGGTTATGCCCTACTTCTCCCAAAGCAAAAGCAAAACCAACATCACTTATCTTATATTGATGCACTGGAGCAATGCTTAACGCATAGTTGTCAGTCAGAGAGTGGTATTCACTTTTATGATAATAAATCCACAGTAGGGGGCTGGAGAGATAGCACAGTGGTAGGGCTTTTGCCTTGCAAGTGCCCTAATCAGGAAGAATGGTGGTTCAAATCCTGGCATCCCATGTGGTCCTCCGTGCCTGCCAGGAGCTATTTCTGAGCACAAAGCCAGGAGTAACCCCTTAGCACCGCTTGGTGTGACCCCCAAACAAGCAAACAAGCAAAACATAAATGCACAGTAGTTCTGGAGTCTTTAGGAGAGACTTGTGAATCCAAGTTTGTGTATTTAGCATCACACATATCTTTAACAGTGCACCTTAAATCTTAAGTTACAAATTGATTATGTTCTTAAAGCCTAAAGCATTTGATGCTATAGTCACTGCCTTTCTTTTCCTTACCCCATGAGACCTGCTCTACTAGGTACTTTGGAATTTGTCAATAAGTACTTAGTGATACTGAATTGATTAGAGGGGAGAGAAATG